>NC_046160.1:79211940-79461940 GCF_011064425.1 Rattus rattus | reverse complement strand
CTCTCTCTCTCTCTCTCTCTCTGATATTTTTTATTTACATTTCAAATGTTATTCCCTTTCCCGGTTTCCCAGACACCAGCCCCCTATCCCATCCCCCTCCCCTTCCGCTATAAGGGTGTTCCCTCCCCAACCACCCACTTCCCACACCCCCCTGACATTCCCCTACACTTTGAGGATCTAGCCTTTGGCAGGACCAAGGGCTTCTCCTTCCATTGGTGCTCAACAAGGCTATCATATGCAGCTGGAGCCCTGGGTCAGTCCTTGTATAGTCTCTGGGTAGTGGTTTAGTTCGTAGGAGCTCTGGTTGCTTGGCATTGCTGTTCTTATGGGGTTGTAAGCCCCTTCAGCTCTTTCAATCCTTTCTCTAATTACTCCAATGGGGATCCCATTCTCAGTTCAATGGTTGCCGCTAGCATTCGCCTCTGTATCTGATATGCTCTGGCTGTGCTTCTCAGGAAAAAGCTATATTGGGCTCCTGTCAGCATGCAACTTTAACCCTTTGTCTGCCTGTACACTAGGTCACAGGCAAATGCTCAGAGCTCTTACTTTTTCAGCCACTCAATTTCTTTAATAGGTACAGTAGATGCTCAGTTGATCATTCATAACATCCTCTGAAGTGAGTTCCTTTCAGGTCACTGTCTATTTTAATTTTTGCACATGACAAATTTTTAAAAAGGTCATCAAAGTCATGTGTTTCATCTAGTGTGAACAGTATAAAATTCTACTATTTTGTTGATATAAAATTTAATGAAGCAATTTATAAGCTTGTATTTTATTTGGAACAATCATATGCTACATTTTACTTGTTTTGTGATGAAAAGTAGTTGAAAAATGCTCAATTAACCTTTGGGTAAGAAGCAGTTCAGTATATGGAAAATATGAGCTATAGATGGAAAGAGTTTCAACACTATCATGACTACTTCATCTCCACAAATGCTGATCCTCTCAGTATAGAAACATTATAACTTGACTCTGTATGGCTGCTAAGAGAACTATGATGAGAATGGTAAAGCATATAGCAGGTGTCAGGTGTGCACCAGGGACAGGATACACATAGCTCTAACATGCACATACAGGAGTCAATGTGAACAGGATAATCCTCTGCACTTTCAGTTAAATATTATACACATTCTCTATGTTATTAGTACCATGAGGGAAATGGAGCAATATTACATCTCACAAAACAATACAGGATTCAATAGCATTGCCAAATTTAAACGAGAAACAAAAGGTTTACTTAAAATAATAGCAGTTGACAATAACTGAATTAACATTTAGTCTTTTTAGATTGAATTATGCTTTTCCATAGAAACTCTGTACTTAGTACTAGTCAGTTCACATTTACTATCAATACATTACTCTCTCCTAAACAAATACATATTTACTTTCTACTTGCACATGTTTATTTCTTAAGTAGATACCTTATTAATATAAGTTATGAAATATGGTTTTCTGTGTCTTTACAAAGCATTTTCATTGTCTGCCCAAATCATAGCATATACCAATACTTTATGCATTTAGTTATCAAATATTTCATTCTATGTTTATCCAATTTTTTATTTCATTTCTCATTTTTTTCAGCTTAATCTCAGGAATAGAGGGAGGTGGTAGAGGTCCACTGAAGAGTGAACACTCAAAAGCTTCTGTACAAGATAAGACACAAAGGAAACTCAGGCTCAGTGCTTCAATTTAATCCAACACGTGTAAAGAATTCAGGCTAGAAAAAAATAAAATATGAGGAACACTCTTCCATTGTTGGTGAAGTTGCAAGCTGGTACAAATATTCTGGAAATCTCTCTGGAGTTTCCTCAGAAAATTGAACACAGTACTACCAGAGGACCCAGCTATACTACTGCTAGGAATATACCCCAAAGATGTTCCAATAACACATGCTCCACTATGTTCATAGCAGCCTTATTTATAATAGCCAGAAGCTTGAAAGAACCCAGATGTCCTTCAACAGAGGAATGGATACAGAACATCTACACAATAGAGTACTACTCAGTAATTAGAAACAATGCCTTTATAAAATTGATAAGCAAATGGATGGAACTAGAAAATATCATCCTGAATGAGGAACCTCAATCACACACACACACACACACACACACACACACACACACACACACACACACAAAACATATGGTATGCACTCATTGATAAGTGGCTAGTAGCCCAAAAGATTGAATTTCCCAAGATAAAACCCACAGACCACATACATGAAGAAGGACAACCAAAGTGTGGATACTTCAGTCCTTTTTAAAAGGGGGAACAAAAATACTCATAGGAGGAGATATGGTGACAAAGTTTGGAGCAGAGACTGGAGGAATGGCCATTCAGAGCCTGCTCCACATGTGACCCATATACATACAGCCCCCAAACCCAGACAATATTGCTCATGTCAAGAAGTGCATGCTGTCTTTTGTGAGATGAATGCTCAAGGCAACCATAGAACTGAGAATGGGGTCCCCATCAGCAGAGTTAGAGAAAGAAATGAAGGAGCTCAGTGGGCTTGCAACCCCATAAGAACAACAATACAAACTAACCAGAGCTCCCACGGACTAAACCACACCCAAAGAGTATACATAGACAGACCCATGGCTCCAGCCTCATATGTAGCAGAGGATAGCCTTGTTGGGCACCAATGGAAGGAGAAGCCCTTGGTCCTGCCAAGACTGGAACCCCCAGTATAGGGGAATGTCAGGGCAGGAAGGCGGGAAGGGGTGGGGGGTTGGGTGGAGAAATACACTCATAGAAGAAGTGTGAGGGGAAATGGGATAGGTAGTTTATGGATAGGAAACCAGGAAAGGGGATAACATTTGAAGTGTAAATTTAAAAAATCCAATAAAAAATAAAATGAAATATTAAAGAGAGAAATGAGCAAAGAAATAAAAACTTTAAACATATCATGAAATATAAAAAGAAAAAGTTAAAACTCCTCCGCAAATACTGCTAAGGCAGACATGCAGACAGGAGCCTTCTGATTTGTATCTACTTCCCAGAACTAAAGCTGTTCTACAGCTCTCCATACCAAGATCCTGCCCAGAGAGAGCTGGTCTCCTAGGAGGGCTGTCACTCTTAAGAACACAGATGAGACCACCACTTTTGCCTCATTAACTAGACAAAGAGGGAACCACCAGGTGCACACACGGCACAGGAACTGGGAAACAGCCAGGGACAGGAAACTTATGTATCAATGCCCCTGAGCAAACCCTGTGATACAGCTCTCCACATCCAAACCACCTGGAGGGAACTGGTCTATCAGGAGTGCTGACATACCTAATATCACAGACTCACAGGGCTACAGGAACAGAAAGCTCCAGTCAGAAACAGCAAGACCAACTAACAACAGAGATAACCAGATGGCAAGAGGCAAGCACAAAGAAACTAAGCAACAGAAACCAAGACTACTTAGCATCATCAGAACCCAGTTCTCCTACCACAGCAAGTCCTGGATATTCCAACACACTGGAAAGTGTAGCATGGATTTAAAATCACATCTCATAATTATGATAGAATACTTTAGCAAGGACATAAATAAGTCCCTTAAGAAATACAGAACAAGGTAACAGGTAGAAACCCTTAAAGAATTACACAAAATCCATTAAAGAATTACAGGAAAACACAAACAAACAGGTGAAGGAATTGAACAAAACAATCTAGGATCTAAAAATGGAAATAGAAACAATAAAGAAATCACAAAGGGAGACAACCCTGGAGATAGAAAAGCTAGGAAAAAGACCAGGAGTCATAGTCACCAACAGAATATGAGAGATAGAAGAGAGAATCTCAGGTGAAAAAGATACCATAGAACACTGACACAACAGTAAAAAAAAAAAATGGAAAATGCAAAAAGTTCCTAACCCAAAACCTAAGAACAAACCTAAGGATAATAAGTATAGAAGAGAGCAAAGATTCACAATTTAAATGGTTAGTAATATCTTCAACAAAATTACAGAAGAAAAAATTCCCTAACCTAAAGAAAGAGATGCCCATAAACATACAAGGAGCCTACAGAACTCCAAATAGATTGAACCAGAAAAGAAATTCCTCCTGTCACATAATAATCAAAATACCAAGTGCACAAAACAAAGAAAGAATAATCAAAGTAGTAAGGGGAAAATGTCAAGTAACATATAAAGGCAGACCTATCAGAATTACACCAGACTTCTCAACAGAGACTATGAAAGCCAGAAGATCCCGGACAGATGTCATACAGACACTAAGAGAATGCAAATGCCAGCCCAGGCTACTATACCAAACAGAAATCTCAATTAACATATATGGAGAAACCAAGATATTACGTGACAAAATGAAATTAACACAATATCTTTCCACAAATCCAGTACTACAAAGGATAAAGGATGGAAAACCCAACACAAGGAGAGAAACTACACCCTAGAAAAAGCAAGAAAGTAATCTTTTTTCAACAAATGCAAAAGAAGAGACAACCACACAAACATAATTTCATCCCTAACAACAAAAATAACAAGAAGCAACAATCACTATTCCTTAATATCTCTTGACATCAATAGACTCAATTCTGCAGTGAAAAGACATAGACTAACAGACTGGATATGAGAACAGGACCCAGCATTTTGCTCCATACAGGAAATGCATGTCACTGACAAAGACAGACACTACCTCAGAGTAAAATTCTTGAAAAAATATTTTAGAAGCAAATGGTCCAAGACATAAGCTGGAGTAGCCATTCTAGCATTGAATAAAATCGGCTTTTAACCAAAAGTTATAAAAAAGTTAAGGAAAGACACTTCATATTCATCAAAGGAAAAACCTACCAAGATGAACTCCCAATTCTGAACATGCTACAAATGAAAGAGCACCCACATTAATAAAGAAACTTAACTAAAACTCAAAGTACACATTGCACCTCACACAATAATAGTTGGATACTTCAACAACCCACTCTCATCAATGGATAGATCACGGAAACAGAATCTAAACAGAGAGACAATGAAACTAACAAAAGTTAACCAAATGGATTTAACAGATATCTATAGGACATTTCATCCTAAAAGAAAAGAATACACCTACTCAGCACCTCATGGTACCTTCTCCAAAACTGACCATATTATCGGTCACAAAACAGGCCTAAACAGTTCAAAGAAGACTGAAAGAATCCCATTCATCCTATCAGATCACCACAGACTAAGGTTGGTCTTCAATAACAACAAAAGTGACAGAAGTTCCATGAACACATGGAAGCAGAATAACACTCAACTTAATGATAACATTGTCAAAGAAGAAATAAAGAAAGAAGTGCAGGCTGACAGGAACCAGATATAGATCCCTCCTGAGAGACACAGCCAGAACATGTCAAATACAGAGGCAAATGCCAACACCAAACCACTGAACTGAGAACGGGACCCCGTTGAAGGAATTAGAGAAAGGACTGAAAGAGCTGAAGGGGCTTGCAACCCCATATGAACAACAATTCCAACCATTCAGAGCTTCCAGGGACTAAACCACTACCCAAAGACTATACATGGACTGACCCGGGGCTCCAACTGCATAGGTAGCAGTGAATAGCCTTGTTGGGGCACCAGTGGAAGAGGAAGTCTTTGGTCCTGCCAAGGCTGGACCCCCAGTATAGGGATTGTTGGGGGGAATGGGGAGTGGGTGGAGAAGGGAGCACTATATAGAAGGGGAGGGTGAGGGGTTAGAGGGCTGATGAACAGGAAACAGGGAAAGGGAATAGCATTTGAAATGTAAATAAGAATACCCAATTTAATTAAAATGTAAAAAAAATAAAAGAAAATAAAGAAATTTTATTTTAGAATTTAATGAATATGAAGGAACAACAGACTCAAACTTATGGGTAAGAAGGAAAACTCATAACTCTAAGTGCCTCCACAAAGAAACTGGAGGGAGCATACCTCTACTCAAAGGATAAACAGGCTGAGAAAGAAATTAGGGAAATGACACCCTTCACAATAGTGACAAATAATATAATATACCTTGATTTGACTCTAACCAAGTAAGTGAAAGATCTGTATGACAAGAACTTCAAGTCTCTGAAGAAAGAAATCAAAGAAGATCCCAGAAGATGGACAGACCTCCCATGCTCATGAATTGGAAGTATTAATATAATAAAAGTAGCCATCTTGCCAGAAGCAATCTAGTGATTCAATACAATCCCCAACAAAATTCTGACTCAGAAATTCTCCATAGAGTTAGAAAGAGCAATTTGCAAATTCATTTGGAATAACAAACGACCCAGGATAGTGAAAACTTCTCAACAACTAAAGAACTTCTGGGGAAATCACCATTCCTGACCTCAATCTGTTTTACAAAACAATAGTGATAAAACCTGCATGGTATTGGAACAGAGTCAGGCAGGTAGATCAATAGAATAGAATTGAAGACCCAGAAATGAACCCACACATCTATGGTCACTTGATCTTTGACAAAGGAGCTAAAACCATCCAGTGGGGAAAAAAGACAGCATTTTCCAACAAATGGCTTTGGTTCAACTGAAGGTCAACCTGTTGAAGAAGGTAAATCAATACGTTCTTTTTTTTTTTTTTCATTTATTGGATATTTTCTTTATTTACATTTCAAAAGTTATCCCCTTTCCTGGTTTCCCCTCAGAAATCCCTGTATCCTATCTCCCTATCCCTATTTCTATGAGTGGGTTTCCCCCCACCCACCAACTCCCTCCCACCTCCCTGCCCTGGCATTACCCTACACTGGGGCATTGAGCTTTCCCAGTACCAAGGGCTTCTCCTTTTATTAATGCTCAAAAAGACTTTCCTCTACTACATACGCAGCTGGATCCATGGGATGCTCAAAGGTGCTCTTTGGTTGGTTGTTTAGTCCTTGGGAGCTTGGGGGTGGGGTGGGGTGCTTGATAATGTTGTTCTTCCTATTGGTTTGCAAACCCATTCAGCTCCTTCAGTCCTTTCTCTAAGTCACCTATTGAAGACCGATTTTCAGTCCAATGTTTGGCCGAGAGCATCTGCCTCTGTACCAATGCTTTCAATGTTTGTTCTCTCCTTTATTATAATTACATAATGTGATATGTATAGGTTTTCAAATTTTATGAACTAATCCTGTTACAATTTCTGAAGCTACTTGTAGCACTAAGATGACATAAATTGTTGTAACCTCTAAATCTCCTTCTATCTTAATTTGGAAGTCACTATGCTTTCTCCAGCCCCATGTGTATGTGTGAGGCAAGCCCCTTTACTCTTGTAAGGCCTGTGTTTCTCTACATACACTCAACAAGGTGCATGGCCTGAACTTAAATACCCTTTTATCTCCACCCGATAGGTGGAGATAAACACTCCTCAAGGGCTGGAGCAGTGTTATTTACTTATTGATGTAAATGAGAATTGTGCTCAAACCATCAGTTTTCTCAGGAACTGTCCAATAAGCACTTACTATATTTAAACTTATTATTATAATTGCACTATACCTGTGTTATTGCTATAAGTACTTGGTTATATAAGCAGTGTTCAATACATATGTCATAATTATAATTCCAATGTTAGTAAGTAAGCTGCCTCTCTGAAGAGAAGTCAAATCCATTTTGCATATTACAAAATAATTATTTAATTTCATTAAACACAAACTTCTATAGGATAAATGAGAATTAATTAATGAATCAAACAACAAATAAAGAAATGCTACTATAGACCATAATACAGAAAGATAATTTGAAACATTTTAAGATATTTTTTAACCCATATCACGAAATGAAACACCAATAATAGAAAATGCCACAAAGAATATTTCTAGCTACATTCTGAACTCTTAATTTTCATACTAAAGTATCTGAGGCAATCTATTCCATTTAAATTGTAAAGTAATCTTCAATGCCATGCTAAGAAAGCCTTAATGCAAAAGCATTATACCACAAGCTGCCAGTGAACGCTGTTTTATCATGGACTCATTGTATGTATGAGCTGCAGAATAGTTCAGGACAGGAGAATAATAAAAACAAATGGGAGACATTTTCAGTTGGATGACCTTTTAGTTCACAGGCTTAAGTGAGCCTGAATCTGGTTATGCTAAATAAGTATTGGTACCTGTGAGCACTTTCTCTGGCTACTAAATGCATTCAACCTTTCCTCCTGGGATCTAGAGAATAAACAGGAGCTTTTCGATGGGGCATAAGTGATTTGATGTTGATGTGGCTGAACAAGTCATTCTAGTGAATCCTCAAGGGTAAAAAGCCACAACCTTGGGGATGAACTATAAAGATGACAAACATTTCTTTAGGGCATTTTCTCACTGCAGTCGAAAATGTCTTCATATTTCCAATGAATACAGGAAATGCCATGTGCTCTTTATTTTTTCCTTATGACAAGTAACATGAAAATCAAATTGGGTTTATTCATGATCTTTTATACCAGCTATGAGATTAACATGTCAATAAATTTATTTCAAGAAACTAACTTTTATTGAACAGAATAAAGAGGACTGCATACTATTGGGCCAACATATGCCACTCAGATCACTGGCTACATGACCTCATGTGACTATTATTTCTAGGTTTTTCTGATTATAAAATAGTATTTATAAAACTTCTATCAACTCTTTCAACAAGTAATGTAAAAACTTCATGTAAATTGTAACAATCAAATATACTGACAAAAAATTATGTGCACAAGAAACCAGAGGGTCATTTCTTGGTAATTATGCAGTAAATATTTTATGAATGAACAAATAGGCAAAAGCAAAGAATAATGAAATCATTTGAATTCCTAATAGCTACTTGGATTTGGATGCTGTTATTTGCACTGCATTAATATTAATTCTGTATATATTGATCTGAGTAAATGGAGAGCAATACTTACAGTAAAATAGCATTATTGGATGATAGAGATAAATATGGTAAAAGAAGAAAGACAAAGCTATAAAGAAAAAGTAGTCATGACACACTTTTACAACAAGAAAATGATTTGACTAAAATGAATATAGTCATTCAAAATAGCTACTATTAATAAATATTCAGAGTACTTTTATTCGTTGGTATTTACTTCTTTCTCTACCTAGCTGACTAGCTACAAAACCAAGATTTATTTCCCAAGAATTCAAGAATTACCTACAGGCTACTGAGTATATGTTGTGGTCTGAATAAGAAATGTTCTTCATGGGCTCACATATTTGAACATTTGGTCCTCGGTTGGTGGTACTACTTAAAATAGTTATAGAACCTATAGAAGGCACGGCCTTAATGAGGAGGCATATCACTGAAATTATTTATAACTTCATTTCACTTCCAATTTGCTCTCTCTGCTTCATGTATTCATCTGAAGATGTGATCTCTCAATTTTCTACTCCTGCTTACATGCTTTTTCTACCATGAAGGACTCTTATCTCTCTGGAATTATAAGTCAAAATAATCTCTTTGTTCATTAAGTTGCTTTTGGTCATGATATTTTATCACAGCACTTAAAAAATAACTAATGTATGACATTTTCTTATGAGTTCTTGGCCAGGAAGGCATGAAAGTTTCTTAAACAATACTAGTGATTTGCATTTCTCTTGGATCTTGACCAGAGATAGATAGTGAGACCCTCTTACTGAAAACACCATAAATTTGGGTTATAGATATAGATCAATTATGCTTGGTTTGAGCTATAAACTCACTTCCTGCTGGTTAGTCTCCACAGTGCTGAAAGGTGATATCCAGACTACAGTAAGAGAAAAACCATAAATGATATTATCTGCCTATGCACATCCTAACCGACCTGTTAGGGCAAGATGTGCTTACTACTGCAATATTGGCTTCACCATTGTTGGTATAACCATTGACTGTTCTTTTTCTTTTTGCTTTTAACCTGAGAGTTGCTTCTGAAGTGGTTTGATGCCTTATATTTTGAACTAGAACAAAGGACTGTGGATGAGAAGGTCAGAGGTCCTAGAGTTGAATATATTGCTCCTGTTTTATTAAATGGCCACATTGTTAGGTTACCCCTAAATTTATGGATATACCATAGACTATGACTACTCTAAACCTTAGTCAAGCTTTTTTCTTCAGTAAAAGGGAGTTAATACAGAAAAATCATAACTGATAAGTGCTGACGACTAACAGTTGAGTAATCAGACCTCAGCAGAATATCCATATCACCCTTTGCATAGCTCAAGGAATGTTATGAAAGAAAGAACAGTAAGACTCTAAGAGCTGGACCATGATGACAAGATATGTTGCTTGTAACTTTTGCTACCCAGCCTAAGCTCTGGTAATGAGCCATGCTACTAGCCTTCACCCAGCTTTCCTTGAATCCATGGATAAAAGACAGACACACGTTGTTCATTTTCAATTTGCTTTTTTGACACAATTGATGGGCCTTATTAAACTCCCGTGGCATGTCCTTATCAATATTCTTAGCTCTGCACCTAGCAGCTGCCCTAAACTTTAGTTTCTCAGTTCCATCTAGTCCCTGATAAACACCCCCCCCAACAGCCGATCTGTAGAGGAGCCTGGGTGGCCACTTCCTTGACTCTCACATGGCTGTTTACCTTTCTCCATCAAAAGCATGTCATTTGATGCTTTCCTTGTGTCTATCTCTTACCTCCAGGGACCGGAAAGTCCTATCTATCCCTTTTGCCCAGGAATTGGTCCATGGCTTCTTCACTGACAGATCAAGGAGCAATTGGGGAGCAGGGCTTGAGCATCAAAACCACCCCTTACAGAGACCTATGAAATACTATCTTTTACGTTTGGCAAAGCCATCGCACCCATAGAAGCAGTTGTGGTTACCTATACCAAGGCTGCTCAAGATTGGGCCAGACACTATTAAATCCATGGACAAGGAAAGAGCTTTAGGTTATGGCCCCTCTTCAGAAATCAAATGGCAGTTGATGGTTTGATGTTAAAGCTCTGAATACAGAGAAGTGGGATTGTGGGAAGCAGATAAAAGAAAATGTGGGCTGCTTACTGTCCCTTGGAGCTCCATTGTCCAACCACCACTTCACCCATCTTCACCAGGTCTGTTGCACCAGAAACATCCAGGTTAATCCGATCTTCCCAGAGACTTTCTAGACTGGGACCATCCAGGGACAGTCAAATGACTAAAGGCCAGTATAAGACAAAGGAATAGCATTCAGGGCCCAGAAACAAACCTACACAAAGAAGTCAAACCATACAATGGGAAAAAAGAAAGCATTTCAACAAATGGTGCTAGTCTAACTAGATGTCTACATGTAGAAGAATGCAAATAAACTTGTATCAATAAAACTCAAGTCAATTGGATCAAATATTTCAGCATAAAACTGGACACACTAAATCTAATAGAAGAGAAAGTAGGGAAGTACTTTGAACACATTTGTACAGGAGACAAATCCCTAAACAGAACAGGAACTAAGATTAAGTGGGAATTCAAGAAACTGAAGATCATTTGCAAGACTAAGGACACCATTATAAGACAAAACAGCAGCCTACAGAATGGGAAAACAGCTTCACCAACCATATATCCAACAGAGGACTAATTTCCAAAATACACAAAATACTCATGAAATTAGACACCAACAAATGAAATAACACAACTTAAAAATGGCATACAGAGCTCAACAGATAATTCTCGACAGACGAGTCTCAAAGGGCTGAGATGCAGTCAAAGCAATGTTCAATATGCTTAGTCATCAGAGAAATACAAATCAAAATGACTCTGAAATTCCATCTATACCCATCAGAACGGCAAAGATAAAAAAAAGTGTCAAGTGACAACACATGCTGGTAAGAACATAGAACACGGAGAATGTTCCTCTTTGTTGGTGGGAGTACAAACTTAAAACCAGGAATAGTTCTTCTCCAAGAACAAGCTATACCTGGGGTACAGCGATCCACTCTACCTCAATACACATAGAATATTTATTAGTAATAGCCAGAAACTGGAAACAACATGGATGTCACTCAACTGCAGAATGTGTAATGAAAATATGGTGCATCTACACAATGAAATACTATCCAGCTATTGAAAACAAGACATCATGAAATTTGTAGTCAAATGAATAGAATAAGAAAAATATCATCCTGAGTGAGGTAACCCAGACCCAGAAAATCACTGCATGGAATGTATCAAAAGAAATTAAATGATAAGGGGGACAATAAAGGATTTGTTAATCTACCTCAGAAGGGGTAATAAAATCTGAGGTGGATGAATGGGAGGAACTGGGTGGGAAAGTTGGGGAGAAGGGGAATGGCGATGGGGATCAGGTATGGAGAGGCAGGTAGGGAGAGGGCTTGGAGTGAGAATGAAAATTGATGGGGTCAGGCAACTAGCCAGAGAAATGGGATGGGGGAGGCTCCTAGAAATCTATGTGAGTGACCCTAGCTGAGACTCTTAGCATGTGGATCTGAAGTAGCCATTCAGGACTTCAAGTGGAGGGAGGGGGACATTAACTCACCCACAAAACCTTCAACCCAAAATTTGTACTGCCTATAAGAGGTTCTTGGATAAAGATATTACAGAGATTGAGGGAACTGCCTAATGACTGGCCCAACTTGTTATCCATCCCATGTAAGAGGCCCAACCCCTGACACTATTAATAATACTCTGGTACGCTTGCAGATAGGAGCCTAGCATAACTGTCTCTTGATAGGCTTCATCCAGAATCAGATGGACACAGATGTAGAGACCTACAGCCAAATATCAAGCAGAGCTCAGAGAGTCTTGTGGAAGAATAGGAGGAAGAATTGAGCGAGCTGGAACAATCAAGGATACCACAAGAAGTCCTACAGAGTTACTTAACCCGGACCCACAGGAAGTCACAGAGACTGAACCACCAGCAAAGAAATTTATTTGAGCAAATAAAAACTCATGAATTAGGCAACTCCAAACTGAAAGTAGGTTTTGGCTATGCTGAAAGAACAGAAGGGCAAGACTTTACAGGCAGAAACAGAAGTAGCCAAAAGAAGTGTTTGACTGCCTTCAGTTTGTAGAGTAGACCTGTTTAGACTCTCTTTCTTAAAAGTCCTTAGTTACGTAAATACAAGTTGGTTCTGTTGGCTTCTGATTGGATATACTTAAATTTCATTTTCCCATACTACAGACATTTACAAAAAATGGTCAAGTTAAATGTTCCTTATGTCCTCAAGTTAAGTGAGATAAAGGCCATTTACCAGCCCTAACTGGTTCCAAGATCCTTCAGGTATGGTCTTCACTTTCATTTACTGTTAGCCCCACAAGACCAAAATTCATCCAAAGAATGTCCTTCTATTCTTCATGTCCTCCTCATCTTCTTTTTTTTTTTTTTTAAATCTGGAACTTGTTTCTATTCTTATCTCTCTAGAAGAATTCTATATATTATTCAGAGCAGAACTTTAAGTCATTTTATAATGTTTCTTTCCTGTGGCAAATTTAGTTTCTTATTCATCTGACTACTATTGCATCATGATTAATTTCATAAGTTTAACACATAGAATTTCTATTTAAATAAGCTGTGTTATGGACCTTGAAATGTGGTTACATAGAGAGGTAAAACTATTCACTATTCCATGACTTCTGTTCTGACAAATAAACTATGTAGACAAAATTGTTTAAGGCAATAAAGAAAATTTTGAAATGTTTCATGGGTCTGCCTAGAAAAAGAAGGTGTTTGAGAGACCTGAGAAACCTTGGATAGAACAAGTATTTACTAAGATTGCACTAGCAATGTGCTTTCTCTTACTAAATCTCTAATAAAATACTTATTTTAAAAAATCATAATAAAGTTTAGAAACTGCAAATCTAAAGTACCAAACTTCTTAGTACATTTTGGAAAAATTCAAGGAATGAGGGGGGTGTTCCAGTGATAATGGATTCAATGTCTGCTGATTTCTGCTTCCAGCCCATGTGTTCCTCTTGGTGGGACAATAGAATTGACAGCTTCTCCAAAGTCTAAATTACTGCTGGAATTATGAGTAAGGGTCTTACATGTCTTCGACCTTCCCACTGGGAAGGGAGCCCCTTAGTCATGTGGAGGCTGGATCACCCAGGATAAGGGAATGCTAGGGTACAAAGGCAGGAGTGAGTCGGTGGGTAGGGGAGCACCCTCACAGAAGCAGGGGCAGCGGAAGAGGATAGGGGCTTCTGGAGGGGAAACTGGAAAAGGGGATAATATTTAAAATGTAAGTAAATAAAATAACCAATAAAAAATGGAAAAATCATAGCATCAGAGTTTAAGAGGATTGAATACCTTAAATACATCAAAATAAATGCATCGCATATTTTAATAAATGCCTAATTATGATTTCTAGAAATATGTCTGTGTAGTATTTATATCTGTGAATTACAAAAGAAAGCGAGATTGCTACTTAGAATTAGCACCCCCTGCATGTCGAATGCCTCATTCCATGCATGCTAGAGGTTGTCAAGAGACCCACCCTCCACCGTGTGGACAGATTTATTGCACAGTAATTCCTTGGCTGGCAGTTTCTCTTTAGAGACTCCAATATTAAACACAGACAATTTTTATTTAAAACAGGAAGAAAATTGAGGAGTGAAGCAAGTGGTATGACAATCCCTTTTGAGATACTCAAAACCCATGCACTCCTAAGTCTTGTCTTAAAAATGCCTTGATTATTTTGACTGAATTGAACTCACTGACATACCATGGCCAAATTAACTAGTCACAGCTTCTGAAATTCAGCTAGTAAGATTTTCCATGTAGAGCAAACAAGTACAGGAAGCACCAACTTTCCATCTTCAAGAAATACTATAACCTGAATAATGGAAGGAAAACTCATAAAGGGAAACATAAAGAGCGTATGTCAATTCTTAATACTTCCATCCATTTTATTGGATGTGGTAGGACTCTCCATGTATATGACCTACTGTGATTCTGTCTCTAATTTAAAAATTTAAGAAGATTGCATAATTGAATGAAACTTTGCACCCTTTTTTGTGGATAAGCTGGAGGAGTTACATCTCTTTTGTCTTCACTCCGTCTATTCCTTTTATATTAGGATCCTATTAGCTGCCTTTGGGATGATGATAACAGCTGGGCCAGTTCAATTACCACATTCTGTCTGTGGTTTTCCTTCTCATGCACTTAATGACTGCCTTGTGAGAGACAAAAGACACTTAGTGCAAATCCTGCCTTGAAAGGAAATACGAGTAAGTTCACATTGTCATGAATTAATGACAGAACACTTTCATTTCTACCTGCTTGTGCCCTTTTGTCTGATTGCTCCATTAGCTCCTTTCCTCTGAAGTTTAAAATTAAGAAAAAAAAGTAATGCCACCAAGTATAATTAGAAGGGACAAATGAACAGAGCAGAAAGAAGCCTTCTCAGCCATTAATCGTCCTGGGAGCTGAATTTTGGAAATATGAATAAAGAATATGCTAAACAGAAGAAATAATGCATTCATTCTGCTGGGAAGCAAAGTGTAGACCAGTTGAAGAGTTGACCTGCATGAGAAGGCAGCTGTGCAACGCTGACTATCTCGGAGTCAACATTGTTTCTTTTCACCATGCTAAGATTGTCATAAGTAGGGCGGCTTCCATCAAATATATCAAACGTGTATTTCAGTGAGCAAATTCTGGGAAATGGGACATAATGACAAGAGGTGACACTTTCCACTTTCTATTGTTCTTACATATTCAAACTAACACAGCAAATATTTGCTCTTGTAGTATTTGTTATGTAGAGAAAGAAGAATTTGTTGTTTATGTTTGTTTAAGTTTCCGTGCTTCTTGTTACATGGTTAAATTTAAGATTAGGCTTGGCTAGAAAAGAAAAGGTAAAAAGGGTGAGAACTACTGTTCTCAGCAGCATTTATAAACATCTTTTCCTCTCAGAGACAGTGTGGTGAGAGAGCTACAATTTGAGAGCACATTCCTTGAGCCTAAGCCCCATTTCTCTCTGTCTCTGTCTCTGTCTCTGTCTCTGTCTCTCTCGCGCGCGTGTGTGTGCATGCAGGTACACATGGTCTTGAGAAAATTAATAACTAGTGAAATTCTGTAAGGAATAAATGATTGACTATTCCAAATGACAGGACAGTATGAAGCCTGTGACAAATGACTCTTACTTAGCAGGGTAAGTTTAGCATATCATAAGTAGATAAAATGATGTCAACTGTGTCTGGTTTATTTTGAGAGATGACAGCAAATTTTCACTAGATTATCTTGAGATTTAACAACCTATCCAAAGTCTAAATGGAAGCACAATAGAAAGCACTAAATAGTATTTATGTAAAGAGCTTCTAAACTGAGAAGAGTACAGATTTCACTATGATTGCAAATAGGAGTTGGTCATTGTAGATAACTTGGGGATGTTGATATTCATATCATCTCTGAGACTTTCTGATATTACTTCAGTAAAGCAGAAATTCAAAGTTCACATGAACCAAAAACTCAATGTCTTATGTATGTCGTAAAATCTATGTGCCTAATCTTGTTACTTCCCTGTCTCTCACTTTAACAGTTCAAATGACAAGTTGCTGCTGATACACATAGAACTAGCTTTGGCAGAGAACATGAGCATCTTATTACTAACTTTCTATTGACTGATGCTCCTGAGGTTTGGTCTGCTGCTGTGTATTGCAATGCTAAGTGCAGGCCCCCAAGGTCTGGTGTGCCCCCAGGCGCTAGGAAATTCTCACATACAAGTGACGCTATGTAACCTTGCTTGTTAATTTAAAACTATTGGTTTAATAAAGATGCCTACAGCCTATAACTGGGCAGAAGAGAGTTAGGCGGAGGCTCGGTTTCTGGACTTGAGATCTAAGGCAGGACCATGACAGGAGAAAAGAAAGAAGGTGGAGAAAGGATAAGGCACCATGGGGTGGGTGAACCATGAAAACATGGCCATGAGGGCTGGCCAGTTGGAGTAATAGCAGCCTAGGCAGAACATGACAAGTAATAACTTTGGGCTATTGATAGGGAAGTAGATACTAATAGTTTAGAAGGTAGTTATCTGCCCAGCTCCAGTGCTTTGAAGGCTTATCACAAATATAAAGGTTTTGTGTCTTTTATCTGGGAACTAAATTATCCAAGACAGGGTAGAATTCCTGAATTAATATTAAATTTTACTATAATAAACAAAATGACCCAAAACTCTACCATAACCCAAAACTCCAGGGCAGAGAATGTGTAGGAAAGTAGAGAGGGTAATCTGTGGGGATAGATAAATAAAAGTATCAGTAGAGAAATGGTGCCCAGGGAGTGTCCTAGAGGGCCATCAATAGGCTTCCAAGAGATACTTCTCATTCCCCTTATCATGGTATTCATGACAGGATAGAATGATAGACATTTTCAGTTGTTCCATTAGAGAATGCTCAGAAATGCCCATGGTGGAACAGATACCTACAAAAGAAAAGAAAGAAGAAAGAAAGAAAGAAAGAAAGAAAGAAAGAAAGAAAGAAAGAAAGAAAGAAAGAAAAGGAAAGAAAAGAAAAAAAAGAAAAGAACTGCATCCAGGACAGAGATCCAATTTCCAAAGGACAGAGATCCAATTTCCAAAGGCAAAAGACAAATTTAACACCAAATCCAAAAATGGAGGGAAAAAACAACTTTTGTAGATGGATGAGAATCAGATACACATGAAGGTCTCTCCTGTAGCTTTGAAGCTAAATAATTCCACTATCTCATTACATTCACATGGGAATGCCAGAAAGAGAAGAACTTTTTTTATTTAATCTTTATTTTTACACTCCAGATTTTATTCCCCTCCCAGTCCACCTTCTGAGTGTTCCTCATCCCATACCTCCTCCTCCCCACACCTGTCTCCATGAGGATGTCCCCATCCCCCAGCCCTCACTAGACCTCTCCATTCTCTGAGACCTCCAGTCTCTTGAGGGTTAGGTGCATCTTCTCTGACTGAACCCAGACCCCCGAGTCCTCTGCTGTTTATGTGTTGGGGGCCTCATATTAGCTGGTGTATGCTGCCTGGTTGGTGGTCCAGTATCTAAGAGATCTTGGGGGTTCCAGGGTAATTGAGGCTGCTGGTCCTCCTACAGGGTTGCCATCCTCCTCAGCTTCTTCCAGTTTTTCACTAATTCGACCACAGGGGTCAGCAGTTCTGTCCATTAGTTGAGGACTCTTTAGCTGCTATCCTCACACAAAAAAATCAGAGTGAGGCATTGCAGCAGTTAGAGCATACACTGCAACTGCAGATGATTCAAGTTCAATTCTGGGCTCCTGTCGGGAACTGCAAACAACTTTCAGTAATTCCTGCACCAGAGGAATTCTTCTTTACTGCCCTTTGTAAACATCTGCAATGGTGCACAAATGCCCATGCAAATAAGCCTACACACACACACACACACACACACACACACACACACACACACACACACACTTTAAAAAAATTAAAAGAAAAAGAAAACAATGACTTTAATAAAAGAATTATCACAATAAGAGCTTTAAGCCAAAAGAATCCAAGATTAATTCATGCGTAAGTAAAAAGTATAGTTTATGTATATACACAATATATTTTTACAGACCAGCTAAGCAGGGGTTTGTGTTCATAATAAACCAACTAAGGAAAATAGGAAAGTTCCATTTTCTTCCTTTATACTAATATGCATAGAAAGTGTAGCTGTGTTTTACTTCCTTTTCACTGAAAGCAATTACACTGAAATATATGAAATTGTTTCTACCCACATTATCAAAAGGTCAACTATATTCTCACTAAAGAGCTTACAGAAATAAATGACTTTTTTTTTAGATCAAACAAATAAAATGGATTAGACCAAATGTTGACCCAACTTCAGGGAATAGAGGAATTGGGTTGCATGCTTTCTTGCTTTGTTTTGGAGCAGGGATTTAAGGAAGGGAATCAGCTTTAGTTGGAGACATAGTTTGGGCTTTAATGCCCATAGAGTGTGGCAGGAGTAAGAATCATTTTTCAGTAAAACACAGAATACAGGGCAGCACTGAGTGTGGTGTGGTTTCCTTAGGCTATGATTTTGCATTCAGTTTGGAAGCTGTGGGAACCCAAACACCAAAAGTGAGCATTTGGTTTGCATTTCTGAATATCTTTTCCTTCTCTTTAAAAACAGGGGCTGGGGGAGGTCACTATAAAACCAAAAGCCTCCCTTTAACATTTTTTCCAGCTCATGCTTAATAAATCTTCTGGAGAAAATAGAAATCATATTTACCATTTTGAATTACATACATCCTAATGTTAATCCATTCAACCCATATGGAAAGAGGGGTGAAAATGTATTTAAGTGCCCTATAATGACTCTAATAGAAATATTTTTATCAAATTTATCTTGAAGAGCCATAAAATTCTGTGATGTGTTGTCTTATGTAGCAACTTGACTGGATCTGGAATCAAGTAACCTATTGGGTACACCCATGAAGAATTCTGGTGAGGTAGAGAAAATCCACATCAAATGTTGACATCTGCCATTGTTGGCTTTCATTTTCCTTGCTTTTTGTCTATTTACTTCTGCATCTCACCAGCAAGTTCACCAACAGTATTTGTGAATCCATGTATCTTGCTGCTGCGGCTGCTACTACTACTGATGATGATGCTGCTGCCTCTGCTGCTGCTGCTGCTGCTGCTGCTGCTGCTGCTGCTGCTGCTGCTGCTGCTGCTGCTGCTGCTGCTGATGATGATGATGATGATGATGATGATGCCACAGTCAATTCTTTCTCTAACATTAGAATCCAGCATCTTTGAAACATCGATGTAACTTCAGAACGGTGATGCCAGTCTAGGCCTACTGAGGTATCCAGCCTTGAGAAACGAATAGCTCCTACATTTTTGGTCTTCAGTGTAGAGACAGTCATTATTGAACTAACCAAATCACATTGTGTAAGCTAATGTAATAAAATCTTTCTTCAATGTATATTAATTTTCGTGACCCCATTTCTTTAGAGGCAGATAATTCAATAATCAAAAATTATTTTTACTTAAGTAAATAAAAAGCCAATAGGCAGTTTTCGTTATAGTTACAGTATGGAAAGGCTTTAATTATACGTCAACCCCAAGATCCATGTTCGCAAGGTCTTGATTCCCAAGAGTTGAGTAACAGTGTGTGATAGGACACTGAAAAGATGGAGATCTTGAAGCATTTCTCACTAAAAGGTTCTTATAGACAAAGCAATCCTGGGCTGATGCAGTCCTTTACTGTTTGATTATAGATGGGAGTACTTGCTCTGACATATATTCCCATCTAAGAGTGGCACAGAGCCTGTGTGGTGATGTTTGGACTCTGAGCCTTCAGAACTCTGTCAGCTCAATAAACTTCTTCCTTTGTAAGCATCCCTTACCTATTACTTCACCATACTGACCAAGCTGACTACTGTTTCCCTTTTTCACTCAACATGCAAAATACTTACTTACTTTTTGCACAAAAATTTTAAAACCTAAGCCCTCGAGATTTTAATTAGATTTTAATTATAATTTTAATTATACTTCAAAATTATATGGGATAGATTTATGTTTATAACAAAACAAGTTTGATAGGGATAAAGATTCAATCAATATCTCTATGGTTCACTAATACAAGGCCCGGCTTTAGTACTTGTGAGTGACCTAACTGAAAGACTTAGAGGTATTCAGCACTTACAAAGGACAAACATGGCAATAAGCATGTGTGATATTCTTCTCAGGAGAGGTGGGCTGTACTGAGAACTCACCAAGCTTTTCTGGGGTAAGTACATTATTTCTGGCTTAGTTCCAATCATCTCTAAAAGACAACAGATAACATACCAGGCCAGCAAGTAGTTCAAGTGTAGAGACTACTTGAGAGTCTGTAATAAGACAATGTTATACATTGAAGCTATCCTTGAATTTGTTGTTGTTGTTATCAACTATTTTCCTTGAACTACACTTTCTGTCCTCTTTAGAGTACATCTAAAACAGGTGTCACTTAGGGGAGGAGCGAAAATGCACCATCATCTCTTAACCTTATGTTTCACCTCTTTCTTGAGCACTTCTTTAAACAGAGGTATTAAGGAGTACCAGTAAGGGCTGGAGAGATGGCTCAGAGGTTAAGAGCACTGACTGCCCTTCAGAGGTCCTGAGTTCAATTCCCAGCAACCACATGGTGGTTCACAACCATCTGTAATGGGATCTGATGCCCTCTTCTGGTGTGTCTGAAGACAGAGACAGTATACTCACATTTATAAAATACATAAATCTTAAGGAAAAAAAAAAGGAGTACCAGTAAGAAAGGAGAGGACCAGATCCATAACTAACAACATGAATTATCAGCCAACAAGAGATTTATTCATGCAGGAGTATTGAAATTAATACCTTACAGCCTTTGTCATATGCTCTGTTTTGAAACTCTGTTCTTATTCCTTTGGTAAGTTTGGTTTTATTCATTTTGACTCACCGGATTGCTTCAGTAGCTCTATGCTCAGAAATCATAAAGGACACTGTGTCAGTTGGTGCAGATAACATTTTGTTTATCTAGGACAAGATTTATCAACTGGAAATGAAATTGAAGCAATAGAAAGATGGTTTTCAAGTGCCCAATTGGAGATAAAACTCTAAGAAACTCAGTTTTTTTCTTATTTTGTTGTTATCTTCTTTTTTTTTAACTATTTGGATATATTTAGTATTTATCTAAAAGAAACTAGTGTTATAAGAATTATGTAAGCCATTCTTTGATTATCAAAGTAGAAATTTATTAAATGTTTTCTGTGAGACTAAACAAAATCATAGACAGCTCAATTCCAGCCTGCTCATTTTCTACTTGATGTGAAACTCAAATTTATAGCTTTAGCAATGTAAAGTAATTAAGCTAAAAGACTGCACTAACCAAAATGGATTAGAAATAAAATTTAAAAAAATATGTCACTGGTTTTCACCTCAGACTTATGACAGGAAAACTGAAACAGAAGTGCTGGTTATCTCTGGTCAAATGGACACATACTGAGACATAACTGAGAAGAAGGAATTCCAGTGAATGATTTGTCTCCATCACATTTGCTCTCTGGATCATTTTCTCTATGAATGATTGATGTGTGTGTTCCAATTCTGGAGGAGTGAGCTTGTGCTATATAAAAGACGTAGCTGAGCAGACCAAGGAAAGCAAGCCAGTAAGAAGTGTTTCTCCATGGTCTCTTATTTGGGTCTTCACCCTAGGCTCCTGCCTTGAATGCCTGCCCTGGGTTCCCTCAGTACTGGACTGTAACAGAGAAGTGTAAGAGAAATAAATCCTTTACTCCTTAAGTTATCCTATTATTTTATTATAGAAACCAACCTAGGACAGCAATAATTAAAATGTAACATAAATTATATTCAAAAATATTCCTTTAATACTTATTTAATAATTCTATGAATATGTTAAGTATGTTTATATGTAAACAAATTAGGACTTAAAATATAATGAACTTTTATAAAATGTTTTACATGTAAATATGCTAAGATATGTTATAGTTTTCTAAACAAGACCAAATAATTACTGGGTATGGCAGTACCCATGACATGAGTATTAAATTTAAATTTCCCCTCTGAATCGTGAACTGCAAAAGGAAGCAACAGAGTGGTTTTCTTCTCATTTAAATGTGTTAAGAACTAATATCATCACTTGGTAAATTTTTTGGCAGAGGTCACTTAAAGATGAATGTATGTAACCTCAAAACCAAAAAATGTCTGCTTTTAGATTTTCATATCCTAGAGTGTGTGTATTAGTTCACAAAGACATGAACTGAAAAGTTTAGAACATCAGTTTCCATAATAATCTCAAATGCAAAACAATTCAGTTATAAGTATAATATGATAGGTAAACATTTGATAAAATCAGGTAACAAAATATTATACACTAGTAAAAATTGATGAAATAGAATTAATGACACTAGTGTAGATGAAACCAAACAATTGACTATGAAAAGATGGACCAGTGGCATTCGTGCTACTATAACTCAGGATAGAGTGTATCCTTGGCACAGATGAGAGTGGAAGCTTGAGAGGAGGCAAGCAGTGAATATACTGAGAACACAGGGCTTATGTTCTGGTGATGTTGCTTCTTTAATTAGGTGCCAGGC
This sequence comes from Rattus rattus, assembly GCF_011064425.1. Lineage (NCBI taxonomy): Eukaryota > Metazoa > Chordata > Mammalia > Rodentia > Muridae > Rattus > Rattus rattus. The sequence continues at coordinate 79,439,035 of NC_046160.1, read as the reverse complement.
ACACAGATGTGTTTACTCTGTGAAAATATTTTACAAGAAAATTTACACATATAAGTATGTTGTACTTAAATAAAATTTATATAACAATGTTCCTTTCTATAGGTAGCCAAAGGCCTTAAGGATAGTGGAATATAGATCACTTTCAATGTGCCCAACATAATAATAAAAGTATAAATTTTCACTTAGTCAAAGAAAACTTTTGAATTATATAACATGGTATCTACTTTCATTAATAAGCATTAAACCTAGTGTGTTTCCACACACATACAAAACTGCATGCAGCCAGTTGCAATGCAATAAATGTTCATCTCTATTATTTTCAGTTTCTCCATATCTTTTTCTCACTACCAAGCAACCTTTCCATATATATTATATTGATCTAAAACAAAATTGTGTAATAATTGTCTGGAAGAAAAATGAAAAATGCAAAATTACATCATTTTATCCTCTGCTGGAAAATTAATTATTGTGGCTAACATGAAATGCATTGTGCTAGCAGTGTATTAGCTGTTTCCACAGTTGAAATCATATGATTTTGAAGTAAGTGTTGATCTTAGACATTACTTGTGTCCCATGTGTTGACTTCCTTTAGCACACACTGGTGAGATAAACACTGTGGAAAGATTATCATATAGCAGACACTTAATCCAGGGCTAATGACACAAAGCCTGAACAAAAATTGTGTAATGACCGTTCTGTTATTGGTGAGACTCAGTTGAATCAGAAACTATACTACAGAATTTAAAGTAGGAAGGACATAGACACAGCTTTCTTGGCTGGCCAACAAAAACAAAAAGAAAAATTAGACTCTGCTGTTGCTGTAAAATTATACAAAAGTCTGTCTTTTACCCCGACTAAGTCCAGCACCTCAGTGCCCCAAGATATAGGATAGATACCTTAATCTCAGTTAGCAAAGCCTCTCACCCACTTTGCTCCATCCCATATCACACTGCCGATGGCCTCTCTCTGATTGGCAAGAATCTCTCTACCCATCCAGTTCCCAAGGCAGGCTGTCACCATGCCAGAAGTAGACATCTCAATTTCATGGTGGCTTAGTGTCCCAGCCGCCACATACTCTCTTAAACTTAATTCGCCACGGAAAGAACACACAACACAATAACATCTGGTCCAATTGATAAGATATAATTGACCACCTATACATACAAAGCCTTATACACATCCACCCCTTAAGAACATTCATAACAACCTGTAAAGGTACAGAGTGGAATCTTAACATCTGCCTCCATGTTCTCTCAGAGGCTTCCTCTCCAGTCCCCTTCTGTTCTAATCTCCTCCTCTTCCCTCAAACTTTTCTCCCGCCCATCCTTCCTTCTCATCCAATGACAGGCCTTGTTCTATCTTAGTACCGGCCTTCAGCTATATGACATCATCCTACACTCTGTGGAAAGAGCTTTAAAAGACAAATTATTGTTGATTTTTGAAAAGTTGTAGTTAAAAGTATGTTTAGGAGGAGCAACTGATAGAGTTTGAGGAGGATGTCAGCCACTAAGAATGCTACATTTCTGAGTATACATCTTATATCCTTCTCATCCCTCTGATAATAAATATTTAAGTGTGATTCCCAAGTTCTATAAAACCATGTCAATTGCATTGCAAGATGACTACAAATTGTTGCTCGAAATTGTGAGATGATTTTGTGGCAAGAATGAGTTTCTAGTAGCAAGTAGGCAAAAAGTAACATACAAAGGATCTTGTGTCACAAGATAAGGAATAGCATTATCTTGAAGGAGAGTAGTCCAAGATCACATGACTAATAAGTAGGATTTAAATGCATTCTGATTCTTCCACTAATGCTCTTAAGGATTACTCATGTTACCTAAAATTGTCTTTTAGAAAGTGTTTTTAAGGAAGATGCTTTGGAGTAAGATTATCAGAATGGGTAGAGTGCTCTATCAAAGAAAAATGGAAAGGAGAATGCTAGAGGAAAATTCAGAGTATAGCTATTAAATGTCAGTGTAGAAGTTTAATGATACTAATAAAATAGATTCACAACATGAGGAAGTCAAGTCTCTAATATTATCTTAACTCCTGCCCCTAAGATAAAGAAAGCATTTAGGCTCAAATAGCTGAGAGTGAACTCCAGAAATTTTATTTACTAGCTGTTTGTCATTGGATTGGTAATTTCATCACAGTGGACTTTTATCTGTAAGGGTCACTGATGAAATGAAATGGGGAAACATTAAATACTTACCACGATATACACACCAAGCCTTATCACAGCAAGGGTTTAATAAAGAGTGGGCCAGATGGCCTTTACACAAATAGAGTAGTCATTTTAATGTCTCTTTCACAAGGGCAGCTAGACGATGGTATCTGATTTTTAAAAATTACCTATCTTGTTTAGAAGAGAAATTGTTAGACTCTTGGACAGAGTCTACATATGCTGATGGGAGAAGTGGACATCAGACATCATAACTGGCTACTCTCATAGCAACAAACATTGAAAACAATTTTAGAAACTGGCTACATTAGGGAAATGGTTCATGTGAACTTTATCCTCAGCTTCTTTCTCTAAACTTTTCTCACTGTCCTTTCCAATCCATTCTGTTGTTGTTTTTGTTGTTCTTGTTATCGTTATTGTTTTATTCAAAAAAATGATCCTTGTTTTCCTTCTCTTATCTCCTCCCAATTCCATATTTTCTTTCTTTTTCTCTTTAGAAAACAGAGGTAAAGAAATTGATAAAAGCAGAATTTAAAGAAAGAAAAAGCATGAGAAACACACACACACACACACACACACACACAAACTCTGAATTAGAAACTATAATATACAAGCAAAAAGCTGTTGTGAAAAAATACCCAAACAGAACAATATGAGACAAAATTTCTCCAAAATTATCACTGTGTTCATTTGTGTTGGCCAATCAACCTCTGGCCATGAGGCCTGTCCTTGGCTGTGGTTTGTCTAGTAAGACTCCATTTTAGAAAACTAATTTTTTCCTTTCTAGTGGTTGGCACTTTACAATAGCTTCTTGGTTAGGGAAGGGAACACAGATTTACCTTTTCCTTTCAGTGCTGGGACCCCCTTATGGCCTACATCTGAACAAGACCTGAGCATGTTACTACAGTCTCTGTGAATTTACACGTATGTCAACCCCGTTACATCTGAAAGACACTGTTCCTTTAGTGACTTCCATCTTCTCTGGCTGTTAAATTCTTTCTGCCTCCTTCTCTGCATAGTTTTCTGAGTCCTGAGGAGAAGGGTTTGACAAACACATCCCATATAGGACTAAGTGTTCCAAAGTCTCTCATTCTCTGTACATTATTCAGGTGTGGGTCTCTCTATTACTGCAGAAGGAAGCTTCTATGGTAGCTTAGGGAGATATTGATATATCTGCACACAACATACCATTAAGAATCATTTTATTGCTGTTTCTTTTCTTTTTCTTTTTTTGGTTCTCAAAACAAATTTTTTCTTTTTTTCTTTTTTTTTATTTCTTACACTATTTATTTATTTATTAGAATTTTACACTCCAGATTTTATTCCCCTTCTGGTCCACTCCCCGGAGAGTTCCACATTCCATACCTCCTCCCCACCCCATGTCTCTACAAGGATGTACCCACCCCACCTACCCTACCAGACCTCTAAACTTCTTGGGGTCTCCAGTCTCTTGGGGGTTAGGTGTATCTTCTCTGACTGGACCCACATCAAGGAGTCCACTGTTGTATATGTGTTGGAGTCCTCATTTCAGCAGATTGGTGATCCAGTGTCTGAGAGATGTCGGGGGTCCAGGTTAATTGAGACTGCTGGTTCTCCTACAGGGTTCCTCCAGCTTTTCCTTAATTCAACCACAGGGATCAGCAGCTTTTGCTCATTGGTTGGGTGCACATATCTGCATCTGACTCAGCTGCTTCATGAGTGTTTTGGAGAGAAGTCATGATGGGCCCCTTTTTGTGAGTGCCCCATAGCCTCAGCAATGGTGTCAGGTCTTGGGGCCTCCCCTTGGGCTGGATCCCCTTTTTGGGACTGTCTCTGGACTTCTTCTCTTCAGGATCTTCTCCATTTCCATCCCTGCATTTCTTTCAGAGCTTTGACTGTGGGATAGCAACCCCATCCCTCACTTGATGTCATTTCTTTCTCCTGGAGGTGGCTTTAATAAGTTTCCTCTACCCACTATATGACATTTCATCTATGGTCTCCCCATTAGAGTCCTGAGAGCCTCTCACTTCTTAGGTCTCTGGTATATTCTAGAGGGACCTCCCAACCCTCCTTCCTCCCAAGATTGCCTGTTTTCATTCTTTCTTCTGTCCCTCAGGGCTTCTGTCCTTTTCCCCCATCCAAAATCAGATCATGTTCCCCTCTGCACCCCCCTCCATCCCCTTTCCCTCCCCTGTCCCTCCCTCCTACCTTTCTATCTCTCTTGTAGTTGCTTTTTACTCTCTCCCAAGTAGGACTGAGGCATCCTCACTTGGGCCCTTCAGCTTTTTAATTCTGTGGACTCTATCTTAGGTATTCTGTACTTTTTTTTGGCTAATATCCACTTATTAGTGAGAAAATAGCATGCACGTCCTTTTGGGCCTGAGTTACCTCACTCAAGATGATATTTTGTAGTTCCACCCATTTACCTGCAAAACTCAGGATATCCTTGTTCTTAATAGCTGAGTAGTATTCCGTTCTGTATCTATTCTTCTGTCCTGGGTCATCTGGGTTGTTTCCACCGTCTGGCTATTACAAGTAAGGCTGCTATGAACATAGTGGAACATGTGCCCCTGTGGCATGGTGGGACATCTTTTGGGTATATATCCACTTTTGGAAAGAGTGTGGCATTTCTGAGTCTTTAGGTAGGTCTATTTCCAATTTTCTGAGGAACCTCCAAATTGATTTTCAGAGTGGTTGTATCAATTTGCAATCCCACCAGCAATGGAAGAGTGTTCCTCTTTCTCCACATCCTCACCAATGTCTGTTATCACCTGAGGTTTTGATCTTAGCCATTCTGACTAGCATAAGGTGGAATCTCAGAGTTGTTTTGATTCTCTGATCACTAAGGACTTTAAACATTTCTTTGGTGCTTCTCGGCCATTTGAGATTCCCCTGTTGTGAATTCTCAGCTTAGTTCTATACCACATTATTTGATTGTTTGTTTGTTTGTTTGTTTGTTTTGTTTTTGTTTTTTTGGTGGTTAGCTTCTTGAGTTCTTTATATATTAGCCCTCTATCAGATGCGGGGTTAGTGAAGAATTTTCCCAATCTGTAGGATGCTGATTTGTCTTATTTACTATATCCTTTGCCTTATAGAAGCTTTCTGGTTTCATGAGGTCCCATTTATGGATTCTTAATCTTAGAACATGAGCCATTGCTGTTCTGTTTAGGAAATTTCCTTCTGTGCCAATGAGTTCAAGGCTCTTTCCCATTTCTCTTCTATTAGATTCAGTGTATCTGGTTTTATGTTGAGGTCCTTGATCCACTTGGACTTGAATTTTGTACATGGTGACAAATGGGTCTATTTTCATTTTTCTACATATAGCCAGCCAGTTAGAAAAGCACCATTTATTGAAGATGCTTTCTTTTTTCTGTTGTATATTTTTTGGCATTTTTTCAAGGATCAAATGTGCATAAGTATATGGTTTTATTTCCAGGTCTTCAATTCTATTTCACTGATCAACCTGTCTGTCTCTGTACCAATACCATGCAGTTTTTTTCACCATTGCCCTGTAGTAAAGCTTGAGGTCAGGGATGGTGATTCCCTCAGTAATTCTTTTATTGTTAAGAATTGTTTTTGTTATTCTGGGTTTTTGCCTTTGCAGATGAATTTGAGAATTGCCCTTTCCAATCTTTGAAGAATTGAGCTGGGATTTTGATGAGGATTGAGTTGAATCTGTAGATTGCCTTTGGTAGGATGGCTATTTTTACTTTGTTTATTCTGCCAATCCATGAGCATGGAAGATCACTCCATTTTCTGGGATCTTCTTTGTTTTCTTTCTTGAGAGACCTGAAGTTTTTATCATAAAGGTCTTTCATGTGTTTGGTTAGAGTTACCCCAAGATATTTTATATTATCTGTAGCTATTGTAAAGGGAGTTGTTTCCCTAATTTCTTTCTCAGTCTGTTTATCATTTGTATAAAGGAAGGCTACTGAGTTAATTTTATATCCAACCTCTTTGCTGAAGTCATCAGCTGAAAAAGTTATCTGGTAGAATTTTTGGGGTCGCTTATGTAAACTATCATGTCATCTGCAAATAATGATACCTTTATTTCTTCTTTGCCAATTTGAATCCCCTTGATCTCTTTTTCTCGTCTTATTGTTCTAGCTAGCACTTCGAGTACTATATTGAATAGATATGGGGAAAGTGGGCATCCTTGTCTTGTTCCCATTTTTAGTGGGATTGCTTCAAATATCTCTCCGTTTATTTTGATATTGCCTGTTGGTTTGCATTAAATTGTTTTTATTACATTTAGGTATGGGCCTTGGATTCCTGATCTCTCCAAACTTTTAACAAGAAGAAGGGGTATTGTATTTTGTGAAATGTTTTTTTTTCTGCATCTAAGGAGATGATCATCTGATTTTACTCTTTGTGTTTGTTTGTATGGTGGATTAAGTTAATGGATTTCCATATATTGAACTAACCTTGAATCCCTGCGATGAAGCCTACTTGACCATGGTGAATGATGGTTTTGGTGTGTTCTTGGATTTGGTTTGCAAGAATTTTATGGAGTACTTTTGCATCAATATTTATAAGAGAGATTGGTCTGAAATTCTCTTTTTTGGTAGGGTTCTTGTGTGGTTTAGGTATCAGAGTAATTGAGGCTTCAGAGAATGGATTAGGTAGTATTCTTTCTGTTTCTATTTTATGGAATAGTTTAAGAAATATTGATATCAAGTCTTCTTTGAAGGTTTAGTAGAATTTTGAACTAAATCCATCTGGCCATAGGCTTTTTTGGGTTGGGAGTTTTTTAATGACTTGTATTTTCTTATTGGATATGGGGCTGTTTAGAAAGTTTACCTGCTCTTGATTTAACTTTGGAATCTGGTGTCTGTCTGGAAAAACATCCATTTCATCTAGATTTTCCAGTTTTGCTGAGTATAGGCTTTTGTAGTAGGATCTGATGGTTTTTTTGAATTTCCTCTGTTTCTACTGTTATGTCTCCTTTTTCATTTCTGGTTTTGTTTATTTTGGATACTGCCTCTGGGCCCCTTAGTTAGTTTGGCCAGGGTTTATCTATCTTGTTGATTCTTTCAAAAAAAAAAAAAAAACAGCTTTTGGTTTTGTTGTTTCTTTTTATTGGTCTCTTTGTTTCTATTTGGTTGATTTCAGCCCTGAGTATTTCCTGCTGTCTACTCCTCTCGGGTGAGTTTGCTTCTTTTTGTTCTAGAGCTCTCAGGTGGGCTGTTAAGTTGCTAGTGTAATATCTCTCCAGTTTCTTTACCAATGCACTTAGTGCTATAGATTTTCCTTTTAGCACTGCTTCCATTTCTTTAACAGAACAATGGTATTTGTTTTCTCCCATGTCCATGGCCTATCTTGGCTCAGATCAAGTAGTGTATGTGGTGTGGGTTCTAACTTATAGGATGGATCTCAAATCCAATCTGATAGTAGTTGGTTACTCATACAATATTTGTGGCACTATTGCACAAGTATATCTTTGTAGGCACAGGTCAAAGGTCTGAGAACATAGAACAAAGATGACAAGGTTTGTAGCAGGGTTAGTGGTTACTTTCTTCCTCTGGTACTGTGCTGAGCATATTCCAGTACCATATCAGCATATCTTATAGACAGGGCATAGTGTATATCAAAAAGTTTATGAAAGATGGTGTTTACATTTCTTTTCTGGTAGCATCCAGAGCATATTTCTGTTTCAAAGACACTAAATGTAGGGGAGAAGCCTATAGTTAGGCACCAGTTCAACTTCCCTGTGGTAAATGACATATGTAAGTGTTATCTTCAGCATTAGGACCTTACTATCAGTTTTTGGAGAGCCAATGACCTTGGCAATAGTTTGAGTTGTTTCAGGTTTTCCTTAGAGTACCTTTGGAATTCAATTAGATATAACCCATTCCTGGAACTGGAGATTTTATTTGGTGGCAAGAAATGCCAAGTTGGGGCAGCCTGTATTATTTCTTGACTTCATTTAGAGCTTTTTCCTGCATGTATTTGTGTGTGTGTGTGTGTGTGTGTGTGTGTGTGTGTGTGTGTGTGTGTAATATAAATAGGTATACATATAATATAGATTTAATATATGTTTATAAATAAATGAATAAATATTTTAAAGAAAATTATACTGTAGTAGGTTTTCAATTGACACATCAAATGACCTTTAGTGCTATTTGTGCCTCTTCAAATCCTCATTAGCCACCTCTTCCCTTACTCTCTCAGTTGAACTTTCCTGTTCAAGGCTTAGTCCTGTCACTTCATAACTATATAGTCTATTTTTTCTTTCTTGTAAGATCTTTCCTTTTCATCTAATCCCTTATCCTAAACCTAATCTCTGTGGTTATACAGATTATACATGGTATCATGCCTTTTTAAGGTGTCAAAGATAATACAATCATTTAAGAAAATATATACCATATTTTTCTTTTGCCTCTGTTATTTCATTCAGGATATTTTTAACTCTAATTAACTGCAAGTTGCATGATTTTTTTAAACACTAAATTATGTTCCATTTTGTAAATACAACATATCGTCTTTATTCACTTGTTAATGGACATTTGGGGTCTTTCTATTTCTGGCTATTATGAATATGGCAGCATTGAGCAAGGATAAGCAAGTGTTTCTGTAGTAGAATGTGGAGTCCATTGGGTATATGTCCAACCACTATACATTTGGATTTGTGATACATCTATTACCAGTTTCCTGAAAAACAGTCACACTGGTTTCCATCGTAGTTATACAAGTTTGCAGTCCCACGAACAGTGGATGAGTGTTCCTCTTACTACAGCATGAACCGTCCTCTCCAGCATGAGGTGTCAGGTTTAAAATTGATCTTAACCCTTCAGACAAGTATAAGATGAAATCTCATAGTAGTTTTGATTTGCATTTCCCTGATGACCAAGGATGTCGAACATTTAAGTGTTTCTTGGCTGTTTATGTTTCATCATCTAAATGAAGGTATCCTTTGCCTTTGCCATACATAAGCTTTTTAGCTTCATAAAACTCCATTTATTATTTGTTGATAGCCTGTGTCATGCTCAGAAAGTCTTTTCCTGTTTCAATGAATTCAAGACTATTCTCCAAGTTCTGTTTATATCAGGTTCAGAGTATCCCCAATTTTCCTAAAGACTTTCTTATTCTAAATTAACAGTTAAACTATTGTTATTTTATTATGATTACTTTGTTTCTATGTTGAGAAATGTATAAATAATTACATAAAACAAATGTTTAAACATACTACATAAACTACATAAAACAAATAACTACAATGTTCATTTAGAAGTATATTCTGGAATGTAAATCTGTTCAAATAACATAAACACATGAGAGGAAATAAATATTTCATACCACATAGCCTGGAAGGAGAAGCCTGGGTCCTGCTAAGATTGAACCCCCAGTGAACTAGACTGTTGGGGGGGGGGCAATGGGGGATGAGGGGGAACACCCATAAGGAAGGGGGTGGGGGAAAGGGTACGGGAAAAACAATGCCACAGGAATAAAAAAAAGATTGATATCTGTTCCTATATCACATTCAAATATTTTTAAGCCAAAGAAAAAAGAGTACCAGAGAGTAATAAAACACTAATGGTATTAACAGTAGCATATTTTATAGACAACATCTACTTTTTTAAACCATGAACTTTTATGATTTTCAAATGTTATACAATTAGTAAACTATGAATTCTGCATTGCAATATTTAGTAATTTTATTTTTTTAGATATTTTACATATTCACATTTCAAATATTATCCACTTTACCCCTCTCCCCTCCTATTTCTCCCTCCCCCTGTTTCTATGAGGATGCTTCCATTCCAACCCACCCAATCTAACCTCAACATCCTGGCATTACCTGACATATGGGAAACAAGCCTTCACAGGATCAAAGGCTTTTCCTTCCATTGATGCTGGACAATACCATTCTCTGCCACATAAGTAGCTGGAGTCATGGTTCCCTCTATATGTAATCATTAGTTGGTGGTTTACTCCCTGAAAGCTCTAGTGGGTTTTGGTTGGTTGATACTCTTGTTCTTCTTATGGTGCTGCAAACCCCTTCTGCTCCTCCAGTCTTTTCTCTAACTCTTCCAATGCGATCCCCTTGTTCAGTCCAATGGTTAGCTGCAACCATACTCACCTGTATCAGAAGGGCTCTGTTAGAGCCTCTCAGGAGACACCCATATCTGGCTCCTGTCAGCAAGCACTTCTTGGCATCAACAATAGTGACTGGGTTTGATGGTTGCATATGGAATGGATCCATAAGTGGGGCAGTCTCTGGATGACCTTTTCTTCAGTCCCCCATAATTCCTCCCATATTTCCTTTCTGTATTTCCTCCTATGAGTATTTTGTTCTCCCTTATAACGAGGAATGAAGCATTCACATTTGGGTCTTCCTTCTTCTTGGGCTTCATAAGATCTATTAATTTTTTTTTAGGTATTGCAAGCTTTGGGACTAATATCCACTTATCAGTGAGTACATGCCATTTGTGTTCTTTTGTGACTGGGTTACCTCACTCAGGATGATGTTTTCTAGTTCCATCCATTTGCCTAAGAATTTCATGTAGTCTATGTATCTAATAGCTGAGAAATACTCCATTGTGTGAATGTACCACATTTTCTGTATCCATTCTTCTGTTGAAGGACATCTGGGTTCTTTCTAGCTTCTGACTATTATAAATAAGGCTGCTATGAACATAATGGAGAATGTGTCCTTGTTATATGTTGGAGCATCTTTCAGGTATATGCCCAAGAGTGCTACAGCTGGGTCCTCAGGTAGTGCTATGTCCAATGTTCTGAGTAACCATCAGACTGATTTCCACAGTGGTTGTACCAGATTGCAATCCCACCAACAATAGAGGAGTGTTCCTCTATCTCCACATCCTTGCCAGCATCTGCTGTCACCTGAGTTTTTTTTTATCTTAGCCATTCTGACTGGTATGAGGTGGAATCTCAGGTTTGTTTTGATTTGCCTTGCCCTTATGACTAAAGATGTTGAACATTTCTTTAGGTGCTTCTCAACCATATGGCATTCCTCAGCTGTGAATTCTTTGTTTAGCTCTGAACCCCATTTTTTAATAGGGTTATTTGTCTCCCTACCATCTAACTTCATGAGTTCTTTGTATATTTTGGATATGATCCCACTATCAGTTGTAGGATTGGTAAAGATCTTTCCCCAATCTGTTGGGTGCCGTTTTGTCCTAACAACAGTGTCCTTTGCCTTACAGAAGCTTTGTAGTTTTATGAAATCCCATTCGTCAATTTTTGATCTAAGAGCATAAGCCACTGGTGTTTGGTTCAGGAAATTTTCTCCACTGCCCATGTGTTTGAGATTCTTCCCTACTTTTTCTTCTATTAATTTGAGTGTATCTGGTTTGAAGTGGAGGTCCTTGATCCAACTGGACCTAAGCTTTGTACAGGGTGATAAGAATGGATCGATCTGCATTCTTCTACATGCTGACCTCCAGTTGAACCAGCACCATTTGCTGAAAGTGATATCTTTAGTTTTAGGATAAATGTTCTATAAATATCTGTTAAGTCCGTTTGGTTCATGACTTCTTGTAGTCTGTATATGTCTCTGTTTAATTTCTGTTTCCATGATCTGACCATTGATGAGAGTGGGGTGTTGAAATTCCCTACTCTTACAGTGTGAGGTGCAATGTGTGCTTTTAGCTTTAGTAAGGTTTCTTTTATGTACGTAGGTGCCATTGTGTTTGGAGCATAGATATTTAGGATTGCGAGTTCATCTTGGTGGATTTTTTCCTTTGATGAACATGGAGTGTTTCCCCTTATTTTTTTGATGACTTTTGGTTGAAAATCAAGTTTATTCGATATTAGAATGGCTACTCCAGCTTGCTTCTTCAGACCACTTGCTTGGAAATTTCTTTTCCAGACTTTTACTCTGAGGTAGTGTCTGTCTTTGTCCCTGAGGTGTATTCCCTGTAGGCAGCAGAATACTGGGTCCTCATTGTGTATCCAGTTTGTTAATCTATGTCTCTTCATTGGGGATTTGAGTCCATTGATGTTGAGAGATATTAAGGAATAGTGATTGTTGCTTCCTGTTATATTCATATTTGGATGTGAGGTTATGTTTGTGTGCTTTTCTTCTCTTTGTTTTGTTCCCAAGACAATTAGTTTCTTGCTTTTTCTAGGGTGAAGCTTGCTTCCTTGTGTTGGGCTTTACCATTTATTATCCTTTGTAGGGCTGGATTTGTAGAAAGATATTGTGTAAATTAGGTTTTGTCTTAGTTTCTCCACCTATGTTAATTGAGAGTTTTGCTGGATACAGTAGCCTGGGCTGGCATTTGTGTTCTCTTAAGGTCTGTATAACATCTGTCCAGGATCTTCTGGCTTTCATGGTCTCTGGTGAGAAGTCTGGTATAATTCTGATAGGTCTGCCCTTATATGTTACTTGACCTTTTTCCCTTACAGCTTTTAATATTCTTTCTTTGTTTTGGGCATTTGGTGTTTTGACTATTATGTGATGGGAGGAGTTTCTTTTCTGGTCCAATCTATTTGGAGTTCTGTAGGCTTCTTATATGTTTATGGGCATCTCTTTCTTTAGGTTAGGGAAGTTTTCTTCTATGATTTTCTTGAAGATATTTACTGGTCCTTTGAGCTGGGGGTCTTCACTCTCTTCTATACCTATTATCCTTAGGTTTGATCTTCTCATTGTGTCCTGGATTTCCTGTATGTTTTGGGCCAGTAGCTTTTTCTGTTTTGCATTATCTTTAACAGTTGTGTCGATAATTACTATGGAATCTTCTGCTCCTGAGATTCTCTCTTCTATCTCTTGTATTCTGTTGGTGATGCTTGTATCTATGGCTCCTGTCTCTTCCTTTTGTTTTCTATATCCAGGGTTGTCTCCCTTTCTGCTTTCTTTATTGCTTCTATTTCCATTTTTAATTCCTTCAACTATTTGATTGTGTTTTCCTGGAATTCTTTTAGGGATTTTTGTGATTCCTCTCTATAGGCTTCTACTTGTTTATTTATGTTTTCCTGCATTTCTCTAAGGGAGTTCTTCATGTCTTTCTTTATGTCCTCCAGCATCATGATCAAATGTGATTTAAAATCTAGATCTTGCTTTTCTGGTGTGTTTGGATATTCATTGTTTGCTTTGGTGGGAGAATTGGGCTCCAATGATGCCATGTAGTCTTGGTTTCTGTTGCTTGGGTTCCTGCGCTTGCCTCTTGCTATCAGGTTGTCTCTGGTGTTACCTTGTTCTGCTATTTCGGACAGTGGCTAGCCGGTCCTATAAGCCTGTGTGTCAGGAGTGCTGTAGACCTGTTTTCCTGTTTTCTTTCAGCCAGTCATGGGAACAGAGTATTCTGCATTCAGGCATGTAGTCTTTCCTGTCTACTGGTCTTCAGCTGTTCCTGTGGGCATTTGTTCTAAGTCCACCAGGCAGGTCACTTGGAATAGAAAAGTTGGTCTTACCTCTGGTCTCTGGCCTGAAGTCGCTCCTTGGGGTCTGTGTTTCAGCTTTCTGTGAGGGCAGTAACCAGAAGGGTCTGCCCCCCTTTTCTCAGGTCCCTGTGCACAGTGGTCCCAGATGGCGCTAGGGGTTTTCCTCTAGAGTGAGAAATGTGGGCAGAGTGTAGTCTCTTCTGGCTTCCCAGGCGTGTCTGCCCCTCTGAAGGTTTAGCTCTCCCTCCCATGAGATTTGGGTGCAGGGAGCTGTTTGACTTGGTCCCTTCAGATCTTGGTGGTGTCTGAACCGCAGGGGACCTGCAGCTTGAGTGCCCCTATCTTCCTGTTCCCAGAGGCCCTAAACAGTTTCCTCTTGTGCCAGGGATGTGGGCAAAGAAGGGGAATAGTGGTGGTCTCTCCTGCCCTGCAGTCTCAGGAGTGCCCACCTGTCTGAGTGATGTGCTCTCTCCCACGGGGTTTGGGAGCAGGGAGCTCCCTGTTTTTCTTTAAGGGAGTTATTTATGTCCTTCTTAAAGTCCTCTGTCATCATCATGAGATGTGATTTTTAAATACAAATCTTGCTTTGATGATGTGCTGAGTACTTGCTTTGGTGGAAGTACTGGGTTCTGATGATGCCAAGCAGTCTTGGTTTCTGTTGGTTTTGTGCTTGTGCTTGCCTCTTGCCATCCGGTTATCTCTGATGTTAGTTGGTCTTTCTGTCTCTGACTGGACCTTGTCTCTCCTGTGGATCGGTGAGCCTGTGAGCCTGTGACCTTTGGAGTGAGAGTGCTCCTTGTAGACCTGCTTTCTGTGGGAAGGTTTTGGGTCTAAAGGCTGGGGTACAGCCCCTGCTTTGGGAGCAGATGGAGGAAAAGTCCTCTCCTCGGTTACCTTATGACTCTTGCTCCCCCTGTGCTCCCAGAGTTTCTCTCCTTGGACAGTCAATGGGAAGATAGTTGTGAGAAAGTGGGGTTTCACCTGTGGGCTGAGTGCTTATGGGGGAGAGTATTCCTGGCAGACCAGCTCTCTGTTGGCAAGTTTTGTGTCTGAGGATTATGGGAAAGCCCCAGTTCTGGATGTAGATGGGGACTGGAAGGACCCCATCCCAGGCTGTCCTTCGACTCCCTACCCTTGTACACTCCTGTTGGTTCTCTCCTTGGACAGTCAACAGGGAGGTAGTGGGTTCTCACCTGTGGGCTGAGGGCTTAGGAGGGAGAGGGCTCCTGGCAGACCAGCTATCTCTGGTCAGGTTTTGTGTCTGAGGGCTGTGGAATAGTCCTGGCTCTGGGTGCAAATGGAGACTGAAGGGGCCCTGACCTAGGCTGCCCTGTAGCTCCCGCTGCATTGCACTTTCATTGTGAAGAACAAACAATCATTACTTACCTAAATCTTTCAAATTAGTGCTGTAGACAGTTTTATGCAAATTATTGTGCAGAGATGCTAAAGCATAGATTGTAATCTCAGGAAGATTAAGATTTCCTCATTTAAAAGTTTTTTTTAAGTAGGATCATTGTTTATATGACATGAATATTCATGTGCATCCCAAATGTGCTAAAGGAAAAGAATTTGACCTAGGGTATGAACTGAAAGTGTGGGATGATATATTCTGTGGTCTTTGTAGAAAAGCATAGTTGATGTTTCTGATCCAAGTACATTTGTTTGAAAACCAAATGCATAACACACTTTAAGAACAGCAGGACCAAGACTTAGCACACCAAATAATCTTCTTCTGAATAGTGACAAGTTTTATTGTATTTTAACTATGAGATAAGGATGCCACACTACTATGACATATGCTAACTTTTTTGAGGTAAATTATAGCCAAACATACATGCTATAAAGTAGTATGTGGCAATTACTAAGAAGCATAAGAATCACAGTATTACTGATGAGTTCTGTAGAACATGGAAACATAAATTTTTGTATACTGTAAATTAGAAATATGTATTTCCCTCTTTGGAGAGAATCTATTTTGGTATGCATACTATTTTGCATCCCATACAGTTTCCATTATATGATATAGGTATTCAGAATGATCTCTAAAATATGAATGTCTGCCTTTAGAAAAGAAGTCACTTACAACCACCTCTAAAAAAACAGTTTTAATGCAAGCTCTCTGTTCTTTCCCATCAGAACTGTGCAGAGCAACTCAGAGCTAACCTGTCCTCCACTACACCCCAAGGTTAACTAAGTATCCTAGAAATAGCCATTGCCATAACCTCTGGGCCAATGATTATTTTATTTCCATTGATTTATAACATATTATCATTCTTGGAGAACGTTTTTTATATTTGAAAAATATTATGCTGTTTTGAGAATTGAATAATTTTACAATTTCATGCTAATCTGTGCTGTTGTGTATAGCAAATTTTATTAAAATATGAGATAATAGTGTGACCCTTAAAATGAATACCAGGTTTTTTTTAATCCTCCATATTATTCTCTTAAATTATTCTGTTAAATTGTTTTGCTTCTTGAATGTTGAATTTCTAAGTAAAAAGTAAGTTAATGTTTGACTTCTTTGTACATTTGTATTGCCACTATAATCCAAATTTAAATGATTACAAGTGGAGGGTTACAAATATCAAAAGATACATATAATCGCTTAGTTTTGGATAGGAGTTCAGTATTCTTTTTATTTCTTGCATTCAATGCTTATTATTTAACATTGAATAAGGTTGTTCATTGTGTGCAACCACTCAGAAAAGCAGAAGAGTTTGTAGTAATTATTTTACTTAAAAAAATAGAAATTGCATATCTTTCTCATTCCATGAAGTAATCATAGAAACTGAAAGTTTTTGTGAGCTTGAAGGTCTGTGGTCTGTTATGAAATCCCTGGATTTTGGACACATTCAAGTATCAAGTTAAGTGACAGTGCAGTGTCCCTTTTAGGTTCTGTGCACTGAGTCATATACCACCTGCTTAACCCCTTATCGCATGACTCAGGATGCATCCCCTTTAGCACTCATTGTGTGGAAGCTCAAATTAGCCTTGTGAGAATAATGCTAAGAAAACATTTCTGATCTGTATGCCTTGTGCAAACAGGAATATTGACTAAAGAACAGAAAGCACACAGGTGACAATATCACTGAGTTTAAAAGTAGCTATCAGTAGAACAATGCCAGAGGGATTCCAATTCCAGATCTTAAGAGACATCACATAGTCACAGTAA
Organism: Rattus rattus; assembly: GCF_011064425.1. Lineage (NCBI taxonomy): Eukaryota > Metazoa > Chordata > Mammalia > Rodentia > Muridae > Rattus > Rattus rattus. Next base: position 79,422,353 of record NC_046160.1, on the reverse strand, counting down.
TAAAACAACTTAGTACTGCCACAAAAAATGTGGAGATTAATGGAACAAAAATCACAGACTCAAACATGAGAACACGTAACTTCATGACAAAGATGCCAAAAATATATGGTAGAAAAATAACCATCTTCAAACAACAGTGCTGGTTGTCCATACACAGAAGGATAAAATTAGATCTATATCTATCAGATAACACAAAACTAACTCCAAATGAAAGACCTACATATGAAACCTGAAGTTGTTATAAGAAAACATAGGAAGTACTCTATATGATAAAGGTATAGGAAAGAACTTTGTAAATAGGACTGTATTTGTCCAATATTCAAGGCTAACAATCAAAAAGTAAGATTTCATAAAACTAAAAAGGATCCCACACAGCTAAAATAGCATCAGTTGACTGAAAAGGAAACTCACAGAATAGGACAGAATCTTTAACACCTATATATCTGATAAAGGATTTATATCCAGAACATATAAGAACTCCAAAACATGAGGCCAATAAAGCAAACAGCCTATACAAAAATATGAGCCTGGGACCTGAATAGAGAGTTATTAATAGCTAATAAATATCTCAAAATGGCATTGTAGTTATCAATTAGAGAAATGCAAATCAAAACAACTTTGCAATTTCATGTTACTCAAGTTCAAATGGCAACATCAACCAAATGACCAACCACAAATGCTGAAAGTGAAATGGAAAAGGGAACCCTTCTTCACCATTGGTCAAACTGCAGACTGGTTCAGCTACTTTGGGAGTAAAAATGGAGAATTCTCAATGCTAAAAATGAATCTGCCCTATGACCCAGCTATACCACTCCTAGACATACATCCAAAGGATTCAACAGCTAATATTACACAGATATTTTCTTATGTTCATTGCTATTCCATTCACAATAGGTAGATAAAAGGAAAAAATAAACTAAATGTTTTTCATTTGACAAAGGGATAATGAAAATGTGGTACATATATACTATAAAATACTATCAGGCTATAAAGAAAAATGAAATCACAGGTAAATGGATGGAAGTAGAAAAGATCTTATTGAGTGAGGTTACCCTCTTCCCCCAAAAAGAAAAATATTGTATGTTCTCACTCATAGCGGCTCCTAAGCTTCAAGAAATGAATAACTATCCTGAAGTAACTAAAGACACCAATAAAGTATAAGAGGACTATAGGGTTGGGAGATTGGGGTAGCCACTGAGATGTGAATAGCTGAGAACAAGGGGTCTGAAGGGGAAATGGGAGAAGCAAGGTGATTTGAACTAATACAGGGAGGGAGATAAATACACAAGAAAGAGGTATGAGGATAAAATAACACTCAGGATGTCTTTAAAATTCATAAGGAATCATACTATTAATTATCTACCTAAAATTACCTATAAGGTATATAAATTAGTACAAAAATATACACATATGCTATATGGAATTTTCTTATTTGAGATGACAATTTCCTAGATTTCTTTCCAAAAGCTAAAGATCATCTAACAAAACATCAATGCCAGGCATTAGATTTTCCCTTTTAAGAAACATGAAACACTTGTCTCAGTTGCATTATATTTCTTAAGTATAAAGGACTCTTTCAAGGATAATCACACCATGAGGAATTAAATTGAGAAGACACTCATAATACCCTTCAATTGTTTCCAAGACAATTTGATTTGATTCAAAGGTCTAAACACACTTCCTCCACAAACAAAAATAAAAATCTATAGGATCACAGTCATAACATAATAGCAATTAATACAAAGATTAGTTTTACTACTAACCATGAAAAAATACTAAACAAATGAAAGGCAATATGAAATTGCCCATAATTCTACCCTGTATGACCCAGGCACCCATGTCGATTCCAAGGCCATCAGAATGGCATGTTGGTTTTTATTCTAGCTTTGAAAGAATAAATCACTTCAAAATGGCTGCCTCTGCCCCAGTAAAGGTCTTTCAAATTTGTTCTCTCAAGAGGAGATAGGTCCCAGCCTTACCTGGACACATTTTTATAATCACAGCATAGATGTTTCACAGTCTTTGAAAATAAAAAAACCTTTATGGCACAAATTTCCATTCTCCATTTTTTTATTCTCCAGCAGTCAATTCTTGAATTTTTAAAAAAATCTTAAACTTATCCCCACACTCTCTAAAGATCTATCTTTGAAATCATTCTTTAGTCTTAATTGTTTTTGAAAACAGAAAACAAAAGAAAATTTTTTCTAACATTATGTTTAAACTTATTTTTCAAAGTTTTTCTTTGAAACAATCAGAATCATTTGGAAATTCTGTCTTAGCAGTTCTGTCTGTCCCCAGTGTAATTTTGACCAAAGCCATAGTCTAATTTAAAATATAAGAAAACTTAAATGAAGTTTATCATTGCTTCCTGGTTCTCTCATATTTTGCAGCCCTAAAAAATACTGAAGTATAGTTCTAAACAATGTTTTGCATAATGGAGCCTTTCTCAAATTTAGATCTGAAAGGAACCAAACCAATTTCTAGTTCTATGATAGCTTCTCTCTTGTTTAACTTCAGATATTTACCTTGAGGGCATGACAAAAAATAGCAACTGCGGGAGTAAATTGTGGTTAGACTTGTCATGGTCTTACCTGCTGTAGAAACCAGGTTTACTGTGAATGCTTATTTCACACCACAGCTCTTGTTCTTGCAGTCCACTTAATTAATTCAGAGAGACTTGAGACTTCCAATATGTAATCCCCCTTTTATTGAAAATGGATTTTTTTCTCATATAACATATACTTATCACTTTCTCTCTACTCTGTCCAATTCCCCCCCCACCTCCCCTTCCGTCTGGATCCATTCCTTTCTGTTCCTTGTTAGAAAATGAAGAAGCTCCTAAAGGATAATAATAAAATAAGATATAATGAGATAAAGCAAAAATATCACATAGGATTGGGGAAGAAATGCAAACAGAATAAAGAACGATCCAAGAAAAAGTCCAAGAGGCAGATATGTCAGAGACTCACACACTCAAACACTCAGGAATCCCATAAAAACAGTAAACTGGAAGCGATGACATATACCCAAAGGAAATAGAGTATGAATAGAGGAAAAATATAAAGAAAAATGGATAAAAATTGATCAATTTTGAGCACATATGTTAAATTATTTATTGAGAATTGAGACAAACAAGCAATTAATTTGAGATTAAAAACAATCAATGATATATTGTCTATTAAATATTCAATACTACTAGCATAGTAATTTTTCTAATGAAGCTGTACCAAAAGATCACAATCCCATCCTACTAAAATATATAAAAATATATGCAATGGTTTGATTTGGGATGGTTATCATTAAATTTAGTCTAGTATAAGTCATTATGTTTTTAATTAGTATTACTTTGATTACTTGGTTGTAATTCTATACCCTTAGTAATGGATGACAAGATAATTTTTTTAACTAACACATACATATATTTTAACTTATTCCATATTGGGATTACCAATTCAAATTTAATGTGAGGGTTAAAATTACAAGTATTTTTACATTAGTCGCTCTAAAAGAAGAGGTGACAGAGTGAGGAATGAGTTACAGACAAGGAACAAGAAAGGATCAGAGTGACCACTAAGACTTCTAGCTTGGGAACCAAAGCCAGGATGGAAAGTGTTACCGCTGTTGCCCCACATGTGGCAGGGATGAGAAGACAGAGATAAGTCACAGAGGGAGACTGGGCCTCAGAAATTCGTGCGTCACATGGTGGTGTGCAGGCCATAAAATCTCTACTTGAGAATGTAAGTATCAAACTTACACAGAGATACGACTAAGTCTGGCAAAGGTTGGAGTAATGCAAGCTCTACTCAGGAATCACCTCTGATGCTGAGTTGAGTTCTTCAAACACCATTAACATCTGTAAACCTCTGTACCACAGCTGGGAAGCTGGTGGAGCTCCAGGCAGGGGTGTGACTCTTCAGGATGGAAAGAGCTGGCTCAAGCAAAGGAGGGTTCTTGGCATTGCTGTTTCTTTGACTGAGGTGAAGAACTTCTGGGAGCAAAGGAGAAACGTTCCAGCAATCCCAAGGTAAAATACTGCATTGTTTCTCCAGTGTCACCATTGCCGGGCACTGCAGGTCGATGGATCAAACAACTTTGATTTCTCAACAAGATAAATTTTTAAAGAGCTCTGACACAACATTATGAAACAAATATCCTGCAAAGATAACATTGAGATCATTTTTTATTGGCCATCTAGAGTGAACAAGCAGACCAGCCTTAAGAGTGTTTTCCCCCAGTGAGACTCCCTTGGATAAACTAAACTTCCATTTGCAAGTGCTTATCAATTGGAAACACCTGGGTTACGGATGGGTACATATGTGCACTTTTTATTTCATCTCTACCACCCTATCTGGTACAGATTTCTGCAGGCCCTGCACATTCTGCCTCAGTTTCTGTGAGTTCATATGCCTGTGATTCCAGCTGTTTTTAAGAGACGATGTTTCCTTGGTGTTATCCATCCTCTCTGACTTTTACATTCTTTCTAGCTTCTCTTATACTGATTTCTGTTAAGTCCTGAGGGGAGGTGTTAAATGGAGACATCTCATTTAGGGTTGAGTGTTCCAAGATCTCTCATAATACATGTTTTCTGACTGAGGGTTTTTGCATTTTTCCATCTGTTGCAAGAGGAAACTTCTCTGATGGTGGTTGAGCAAGGCACTGATTTATGAATATAACAAATGTGACTAGAAGTCATTTTTCCTACATTCTTTTAATAGGCCACTAGTATTCGGACCCTGGAGTATCTGGTCTCAGTGTTGAGTATGGGTTCCATCTCATGGAATGGGCCTTAAGTCAAATCAGTTATTGGTTGGTTACTCCCACAAGCCTTGTACCACCATTGCCCTATACTGTGTTACATCCTGGACAGCACTGCACAGCACTTGTAACTGGGTTGCTGTCTATGTTTCTCCTTTGGTAGCTTGCAGAATATCTTCCTGCGCCAAAGATGCTGGCACGTAGGTGTGAAGGCTTTATGTACGCACTACCTCAACTTTTCCATGTTCAGTGAGTTGTGTAGGTATTATTTGTTTGTGCAGAGCACCCATATTATTGACAAAAGACTGGGTTGTTTGGGGTTCCCACGGAACCTCTTTGGCCAACAACTCAATTAGATACAACCAAGTTCCAGTATCGAAACATCAAGTTGATGACAAGAGATGTCCAGTTGGGGCTTTGTCTTCCCATTATCTGTCTATTTCATTTAGATCATCTTTGTATTAGTATATATTTTGGGAAACTTCTATTGTATTAAGCTTCCATACTACCCCTCAAATGACTCTTAATTTAACCATCTTCCCCATTTCCCTCTCTCATCCCCTTTTTCCTTGTACTCCCTAGTATATCCTCCTGTTCTAGCCCTCTCTCTACCTACATTTCATAAGTCTCTATTCTATTTCACTTTCCTACTTTCTATCTGCCCCTACCCCTAGTCCCTTATTCCATACTTAACCTCTGCACTTTAAAGGATTATAGCTTGATTATCATTAATTTAACAGCTAAGAGCCACATGCATATAACCAAATACATATAATATTTGTCTTTCTAGCTACCACACTCAGGATGATATTTTTCTAGTTCTGTCCATTTACCAGTGACGGTCTTGTTAACAATTGGGTAATATTCCATTGCATAAATGTTCCACATTTTTTTGTTTATTCATCTGCTGACAGACATCTAGATTGTTTCCAATTTCTAGATATTATAAATGGATCATAAATGAACATTGCTGAGCAAGTGCCTCTGTAGTATGGTGAAGCAGTCTTTGCATATATATCCAGGAGTGGTATAGTTGAATCTTGGCTTAGATTAATTCCCATCTTTCTGAGGTACCACCACACTGATTTCATAGTGGTCGTACAAGTTTGCATACCCACCAGCAATGGATGAGAGTTCTGTTTATTCCACATCATCAAGACCATGAGCTATCATCCGTTTTATTGATCTTACCAATTTTCATGGGTGCAAGATGAAATCTTAAAATAATTTTGGTTTGCCTACTGCTTTTTCTGTATCTCTTGGCCTTCTGGTGACTCACTAGGAATGAAAAAGATTTTTATTCTTCCTAGAATTAAGAACAGAGTTTTATTCTGTTAGTTTCTCAAGATAGAAATTATAACACTGCACTGCAACAGAAACTGTTTAAGCTGAGCCCTGCCCAGAATCCTAAAAACGGTTTTAGCTTTTGGTCAGAAACCAAGATTATTTGTCCTGACAACTTAACATCATTGAACTATTTGTTTTCAGTTAATAACAAATTATGTCTCTCCTGAAATGTTGGTAATCCAGAGGTTAAGAATCATCCTAACTATTCCTGAAAGCAATCCGTTAATACTGCTTTACAAATATTATAACACTTTTGTATTTCTAATAAATTATATAATATTAATTGTCTAATCTTTTATATAGAAATCATGTGTTCAGATTATTTCACTGGTCTGCCAGACTGATAATTATATAAAAATGATATGATTCATGTATTTACCTGGTACCTAAATATAAAGGAATGCACTTGAGATTTATATTAGTCACATGGCTTTTGGGTTTCTTCAACTGTCATATAACACTCATGCATATTTATAAGGTTCACATATTAATTGAAGCAAGCATAGAGTGCATAATGAGGAAGCCGATTGCTTAGCATTTGCTCCTCGATCATGTAACACTGCTTTGCGTTTGTTGTCTTGAACATCTCTCATCTATCCCTTTGTAACATATAAATAATAAATTAATGTAAAATATGCTACAGAGGTATTCTGTATCTGCAAAATGCTAATGCTTCTCTGAGTACCTGTTCCCTGGTATGTGTTAATATTCTATCTTTCTACTCCCGCCCACTCTCATCATCTTAGCTTTGCCTCCCCTTTCACAGGTTTCATTTTAAGTTGTTCTCTTGGAACCTTTCCTTTTATTCACATAGGTTTTACTCTGGCAGTTCTATTTTCATGTGTTTCAAGACATGTTTTAAATTCCCCTTTCTTTTCTTCAATGGTCCATTGTTTGAAAGTATATTCTTTCATTTGCACTGATGATACAATTTGGAATTTTGACTTCTAATTGTTTTAGAAGGGTTTGAGAGGTTTGGTTGCTTGGTTAACTGATTGGTTGTTACATTAAGACATTTTTCTGGCCTAATGAACGTTCTAGCATGGAGAATTATCCATATGTTGATGAGCAGAAAAAATGTGTATTCTGTAGTCATTAGTAGAATGTTCTATAAATATCTGCTATGTCAATTTTGTCTGTATTACAGGTTAGCACCACTGTTTCTTTAATTTTATCCTATCTGGATACTCTATCCACTGACAAAAACATACTCAGTTGCTAACTATTAGTGTGGGAACCCTTCTCTTCAGATATAATATATAAAATTTATAAAGTAGGATGCTATGGCACTAGGTACACATAGAATTACGATAATTATATCCTCCTTAATAATTCTTTAATTGTTACATAGTGATCTTATTTGTCACTTTTCCTGGTTAGTTTAAAATAAGTATTTGAAGACAAATGGCTTTTTATTTAATTCCTCCACTTTCAGTCTGTGAGCATCTCTGCCTGTGAAGTGTGTTTCTTACAGAAAGCTCTTAGATTTTTGAGTCTATAAATTGCCATAAAGGTCACATGTTAAAGTCTTGTTAACCTTTTTCAAGTAAAATTGGGATGAAATGGCTATATCTGCATACTAGAAGTGTGCCTTCAAAGTCAGAGTAGGGCCCCAGGTCTGCCCTTTCCTTCCCTTCTCCCTGGTTTGCTTTCCTAATCATGTGTTCTTCACTCTAGTGTGCTGCCTTGTACAAGGCCAAAACTCAACATGACAGCCCACAGTTGTTTTGAATTTTCTTTGTCCCTTTTATCCTCTTATTTATCTTTGTGCTTCTATGCCTTACTTTGCTGGAAAGTTTTAACTTTCATCTTTAGCTCAATAGACTTCATATTTACTCCCTGTGAGACTCCTGCAAAGAAGCCTTTGATTTGTACAAACTTTATTAGAGACTGTTAAGGGATTCCTTCTTACCCACTCATTGATACACAAGACTCTTGTGGTTAGAGTCACACTCATCTAAGAAGATTGAATAGCACATTTTATATTGCTGTCCCTTCTTCAAAAAGTCATCCTTTGTCCCCATGCTTGCTCTCTCTGCCTCCTTCATGCCATTTGATCTTCCAAAACCTTATAATAATATCTGTTGGCTTTCTGCTTGCTATCACTGTATTTTGGGAAGAAAGCTCAACAGCCAGTTCTAAGGAATCATTTAAGTGTCTGGAAATGTTCCTCCTTTGATGTTTTATGGTAGATAATGCACATATTAAACAGGATCTCCCTCAGTATCTTACATTATTCTGCAGCTCCCACAAGTGTTTTCAACTAATATATACAAAAAAATGAGATGAAAGTTAAAGTTCAGTGAAATTGTAGAAATCACTTTAAAATTACAAAATGCATAGTTTTGTTTCTTGGTATAACATGGCTGATTATTCTTTTGTGAAAAACCACAGCATCTATTCTTTTCTTTTATAAGGATTTCAATTTCCTCTGATAATTTCACCCCACATAAGAATTCAGAGTAATGAGATATGATCACAGTTTGTCCCTGTTGGGTTATTTGGAATTGAATGTAAAGCCTTTTTCTTCTTAGTTTGATTGAACTTATAAGAAACATTCTTCCTTTTAAACAGATGAGAACAGAATATTACACATGGGGCTAGCAGTCCCACCTGGCATATGTCATTCCTCAATCGTTAATAAAGATAAATTATTCCCTCCCTTTGCCTTTCTGTGTGAAAAGGCAGCTGAACTCTTTAGGATATTTCAGAGCCAATGATAAAATCCAAGATGTCTTCTGTTAATATTTTATATCTAAATCTAAATTTATGTTGGTCATGACCTCAAGAATAATTTATGTACTAAATGAAATTCACTATGATGTAGCTATTGTACAAATCCTCTTATTTAAGGCCAGTAACTATGACTTTTTTATATGTAGGAAAAAAGGTTACTTAGATTTCATAATAAGAACTGTGCTTATTTCTGGTAGATTATGTACCATTAGGCATTACACTTTATTACTTTTGTAGAAATAAAAACATTCACACTATCTATCTATCTATCTATCTATCTATCTATCTATCTATCATCTACCTATGTCTATCTATCATCTATCTATATCTATATCTATATCTATATCTATATCTATATCTATCTATCTCTCTGTCTCTCTCAGTATGAATTTTGGGAAGGTATTCCAGTTTCTCAGATCTGTTACTAATTTTTCTGGAAATAAAAATAATATCCATAAAATTTCATGTTTAAAAATAAAATTAAGTAATTTAATGCATAGAAAGTATCTACTGAAAGTTAATCATTAAATAAAAACATGTTATAATAAAGTAATCTGACTCAGAGATCACTGACTAAATATTATTAGGTTTTAAATCTTTATCTCAAACATTCAAAAAATCTTTAAAAAGGAAATGGATAAAATCAGAAGATGGTAAGTTACTTAAATGTTTTGAACTTAACAAATCAATATTGTCTCATATTAGAATAATAAAAAGTCAGAGATGGTTATTCCACCAGAAGTTCTTTTATTATTGAGAATGCTTTTTGTTATCCTGGGCTTTTTGTTATTCCAGATGAATTTGAGAATTACTCTTTCTATCTCTGTGAAGAATTGCGTTGGGATTTTGATGGGGATTACATTGAATCTGTAGATTGCTTTTCATAAGATGGCTATTTTTACTATGTTAATCCTGCCAATCCACGAGCATGGACGATCTTTCCATCTTCTGAGGTTTTCTTTGATTTTTTTTTCCTTCATGGACTTGAAGTTCTTGTCTTACAGATCTTTTACTTGCTTAGAGTCATGCCAAGGTATTTTATATTATTTGTGACTATTATGAAGGTTGCCATTTCTCTAATTTCTTTCTCAGCCCATTTAGCCTTTAAGTAGAGGAAGGCTATCAATTTGTTAGAGTTAATTTTATATCCAACCACTTCGCTGAAATGGTTTATCAGTGTAGGAGTTATCTGGTGAAATTTTTGGGGTCACTTAAATATACTATCATATGATCTGTGAGTAGTGACTTCCTCCTTCCCAATGCATATCCTTTGATTTCCTTTTGCTGTCTAATTGCTCTGGGAAGGAGAGAGGATGGGGAGGGAAAAGGGTGGAGCAGAATCAAGTATTGGAAGGGACATGAGACAAGCACAGGGGTTCAGGAAATTGAATAAAAGTATGTAGCAGTGGGGGATGAGAAAGTTGGGGTAGCCACTAGAAAGTCCCAGACACCAGGGAAACAAGAGGCTCCCAGAACCCAATGGGAAATCTTTAGGGGAGGTAGAACCTCTAGAGAACACCTCTAGTAGATGGGCAGTTGAAAAATGGGGCTACCCACCCATCTCAAAATTTTTAACCCAGAACTGTTCCTGTCCAAAAGAAAGAGATGACAAAAAATGCAACAGAGACAGAAAAGGCTGTCCAGAGACTGTCCCACCTAGGGTTCTATCCATACCAAACCCTGACACTATTACTGATACCAAGAAGCACTTGTTAACAGGAAACTGGTATGGCTGTTCCCTGAGAGGTCCTGCCAGTACCTGACCAATATAGATGCAAATATTCACAGTCAACCATTGGACTGAGCCTGGGTACCCATAATGGAATAGCTAGGGGAAGAACTGAAGGAGCTGAAGGGGATTGCAACCCCATAGAAAGAATAATATCAACTAACCAGACCACACAGAGCTCCTAAAGATTAAACCACCAACCAAAGAGTATACACGGAGGGATCCATAGCTCCAAAGACATATGTAGCAGAGGATGGCTTTATCTGACATCAGTGGGAGGGGAGGCCATTAGTCCTGTGGAAGTTTGATATACCAACATAGGGGGATGCTAGAATGTTGAGGTGGGAGTGGGTGAGTGGGTGGAAAAGCACCCTCATAAAGGGAAAGTGGAAAGGGAAGAGGAGGGATAGGATGGGGGTTGTGGAGGGGTAACCAGAAAGGGAATATCATTCGAAAAGTAAATGAATAAGATGATTAATTTTAAAAAAGGTAAAAACACTAAACATTAAAATAAAATGTAACTTATTAAGCCAAAAGGAGAAGAAGACAATTCCAAATTTAATACAACTGATCAAGTAAGGTACAAGACTGAAAGAGAGCAAGAGGAAGAGAAAGGGAAATATAACATGGAGAACATAGGAATCCAGAGTTCACTTACTTCTACCTCACAGAAGCTCCAAGCAGCACCTATCCACAGGAAAGAGCGTGTCTGTGGACATGCAATATTAGAAAGGTTGGAGGAGTGGATTCATTCAGCTGTGCTACCATTCTTGTTCTTGAGGTCCAACATTGTATCATATGCTAAGATGAGCATTTATCTACAGCTTCCCCAATGAGGAAAGAGCACACCAGAAGACCATCATTTCAAGCACTCTACAATACTTCTAGGAAATTCACTCTTAACTTTCACACTAATAATACTAGAATTAATAGCAAATCTAAGCCATTTAAGGACAAGAAGAAACAATTAAAAGAGGCAGAGCAATAGGTAGTCTCTGAATTCATCTTTGTGGTATCATTCTGCTAACAATTGTACCAACTCAGCAATACTAGGCAATGACAGAGCCTAAACACAACATAAATCAAGGCTAGTCTAGAATTACAGTGGGAAGGGAAGTTCAACCTGATATAAACTGGCTTTCTCTAACCCAATCTTAGTGCCCAAGTGAACAGCCAACATGACAATGAAATGACAGCTCCTTGTTCAGGAATAGAGTACAGGCAGTAAACCTTCCCAGACAGAAAGCCTGAAGCCTTTGCTAGTCCCTGCTTCAGCAAAATTCCAACTGCTACACTACATTTCTATAGAATGTAGGAGCTGTATCTCTCAAATGTGGGAATTAGAAAGGTAAATTTGTTTCACAGACCACTGCCCAGTTGGTGAAACAGAATCAGAACATTCCTGTGGAAACAGAAGGTCAGATGGTCCACCTTGAAACTTTAAACACAGCTTATCAATGCCAAAATGAAAGTCACACTTAATCAGTGAGACACAAATCATAGTGTCCCATATGCTTGTGGGACAAAGTGGTTAGGAGTGCTTGAGGTAGGAGTCAGAATAGCATCTCACCCCAGATTCAAGATTTCCTTCAAGGACATTCTAAGGAAAATCTCAAACTATGCATTCCTAAATCACATAGCTTATGGAACCCAGAACAGAAGTCCAACAAAATTTGGAGCAAGGCCAGAGCCCTACTAAAGCACCAAATGGTAGTTCTGCCTGCCAAATGTATATGCAATTCTTTTCTCTCCAATGAATGTTAAGTATAGTGCCAAGCCAGTACCTCCACTAGACTGAACAGTCTGGCCAGTGTTCTCCCTGGGCACATCAACCACTAGTCTCATGAATAAATGTATTTGACAACTGTGGAAACTAACTTAGAGAACTCAACTTTACCTGTCTGAAGTTGTTCCTAAATAACTCAACCAGAATCGTATCCTATATTCAGTAGTAAAGATCTATGATTGCCTGTAAAAGTTAAAATAAGTAGTTATACCAATAAATGCATAAATATCAATGCTAGAACACAAATGTGTAAAATCAGGGAATTATATACCATCTAAAGAAAATAATCATTATAGCTAAATTATTGATTCCGTTTTCTAGCATCTTGTCATCAAGGACACACATAATATACACAGGCGTTTCTTGCTACAAGTCAATGTAAGGATTGATGGTAAATCACTAGGAGGGATTACAGCCATGTCCCTCCAAAACAGTGCTGGGAGGTATAATTCCTAGTCAAGACAACCCATGAGAAGGATTCTCAAAAACAAAACAGAATAAAACAGTGGAAAAGAGAGGGCTGGGTCAAACATTTTGATCTCATACATGCACAGAACACACAAGAAAATAAAGTCTGTGAGGGGACAACCCACAGCATCACTTCCATTCCTGACAAACGCACAGCAAAGGAAGGTCAAAGACACTGAAGGACCTGAAATGCTGGGAAAGAATTCAGAGCTCTATGCTCAAAAAGGATCAGAGAACATATGAAGAACTCAAGCCTAGGAGCAAAGTAACAATAGGAGTAAACCTAGGAAGAGCAAGGCAGCAATGTCACCAACATGAATGTAGTGATCAGTAATTTCAAGGAGAAATTCAAAACTACAAACATCCAAAAAAAATTGAGACATTGAAAAATAATCAGTAACAATTCTGGAAATGGAAGAATCGATCAAATGCCTATATATGACAAACAGATAGCCAACTTTATAACGAATAAGGAAAAGCTGATACAATTTTTTTCTAAATTTGAAACAAGGCAAGGTGGCCACTCTCCCCTTTTCTCCAATATAGTGCTCAATTTTAAAGCAACAAAACAAGATAAAGGCAAAAAGGAGATAAAAATAAGAAAGATTTTTTATAACATGATTATAAACTTAAAATTCCTTAGAGTCTGCACTAAGATTTCAGATATGATAAAAAAAAACTAAAACTAAAGTGCAATTGTATGACACAAAATTAACATATAAAAGATTTTCTGTATATAATAACAAGTTTTCTGAAAATATTTGAAAATTCTCATTTATTACTTTCATTTTTATGTATTCTTTAATTTTATACATGAGCATAATATGATCAAATCAAATCCACACCAATCTTTTCCCTCCCACTCTCCCCACACTCACTCCACTACTTTCCCATCCCAAATTCTTGTACTATTTTTTAACCACTGAGTCCTCTCAGTGCTGCCAGTATGGACATAGGTATAGGGCCATTCGCCAGAACCTGAGAAGCCTCTCAGGGTTTGCATGTGAAGCGTACAGACTCCCCCTCTGACAGTAGCCCTAAGTTGTCAATAGGTCCTCAGCTAGGATTGAGACGTCAGGGGTCCTTTACCCATACGTGATATAATGTTTGCTAGTTTGAACTTGTGAAGTACTTCTCCCTACAGGATAATAGCTATTGTGTCTTCATGAATGTAGTGTCTGTGTCATGACCAGAAAACTCTGTCTTACTACAGTACTCTACTACCTCTGCCTCTTAACAGTCTTCTGCTCTCTCTTCTGAGCAGATCCCTGAGCCTTCTGGGAAGGATATGGTATAAATTTCCCATTCAATACAATGCAGTCCATTTGCTTGTTCTCTGCATTTGACCAGTTATGAATCTCAGTATTCATTGCTATGTACTGAAAAAAAAAGTGCTTCTCTTGATGAGGATTTAGAGCTGCATTGATCTATGGCTATAAAGATAAGTGATGATGGGGCAGTTTAATACTTCATCCATTCAGCTAAATTGGAAATAGCAAGTTCTTCCAAGGGCCTGTGATCTACCCATTGCATATGTTCAGTCTAGTTAATAGTAGTGTGCATTCTTTCTTGTGTATTTAGTCTTAAATACAATCAGACAGTGTTTGGTTACTCCAAAATCATTTGTGAATTATTATACAAAATTCACATGAGGGTAAGACTGGTGACCTTTCTTTTCCAGCAGTATGCAAAATACCATTAGTACTGTAAAAATTACCTAAAAGAGATGAAGTTTTCAGGTAACTACAGGCTGTCTTCTGTGTTCCTTGACTTAAGTGTGTGGTGTTTTCAGCAATAAGTCTTTACCATCAAGTTCTGGAGGGTCATCAAGCATAGTTAAAGTAGCCTATATTATTTAGCCTTTTAAAAAGTAAGAATAAAACTAACCATGACAGTGAAAACCTAATGACCCACACACACATCATGGCTAGCCAAAGCAATCCTAAGCAGAAAGTAAGGTGTTAGAGGTATCACAAACTCTGACCTCAAATTATACAGAGCCATAGTGACAAAGAAAACATACTACAGACATAAGATCAGATAGATCAAAACATGATAGAGAACAGTGCCAAGCGTAGAAAACTGTTTTTGGGTTGTACAAGAAAGCAAGCTAAGCAAGTCACAGAGAATGAGTCGGATAAGAAGTATTCCTTTGCTCCTCCATGGTCCCTGCCTCTGTTCCAGCTTGAATTCCTGCCCCCACTTCCTTCCATGATGGACTATGACCTAAACCCACAAAATGAAATATACCCTTTTCCCAAATATATTTTTGCCAGTGTTTTATCAGAATAATAGAGAAGCAAACTACTACTTTATATTGAAAATAAAAAATAAACAGAAAATACGCAACGTAAGACATTAAACCTAGCCTTTGTGCTAAAATGGGTATGATTTTTTTAAGTCACTCACACTTGCAGAACTTCTAGGTACTGTGTAAATGAGTCACAGCTAGCTTTTGTGAAGCTAAGACTGATGTTCTTCCTGTTCCAGCAGTAGCACTGTTGGAGCCTGGATGTGATGAAGTGGAAGTAGACCGTGCGCCAAATGAGCTTGACTCTAGAGCTGCCAATGGGACTGGGCTTTCTAAAGCTCTGTGGATATACTGAGCCCTGGCATTTAAAAATTGCACTTCAAAGTCAACCACCGAACTTATCCTGCAACACAGAAAGGAGCTTGTGCAGAAGGCATCATCCAAACGAATTTACCCATATCTTCCAGACACCCTTAGATGTGGAGGCTTATATCTCTTTTCTCTGTCCCTAGAGGCTTTGTGGCATCTTGGTTTCAAGGACAGAATAGGTTGAAACAACCATTTGGGTAAAGCAATTCAAGAAGTTTGCCTCTGTGCAAACAAATGTGATGTTAACATAGTCAAGACCTAGAGGTTTCATGTTCCATAGCCATATTTAGTGGAGCAACCACAGTATAAGAGCCTAGGGAGCTAAAGCATAGCTTCTTACATAAGCTGATTGCATAACCCTGAGTGATCATTTGCTACTCAGAGTCTATAGTTTCTGAATCATTGTATGGAAGGAAAAACTGTCTTCTATAATGTTTGACTGGTTTCTAAAATACTAAAATATACAGTTCCTGACAAAATGACAAGCTAGCATGGCCCCAGGCTTTGTATTTCAAATCAGCTTTGGATAAACTATAGCCTCTGGAAAGAAATATAAGCTCAAAGAACAGACAGATGCTTGTGGGAAGGTAAGTTTCCTAAATAGCTTTGTACTAAGAAGACAGAAGAGGTTACTTGTTCACTGAAAAGGAGAGTAGAGGAAAACAAAGTTCTAATTTTAAGGAATGAAGGTGTAACTCAGTGGTAAAGACCTTGCCTAGCATGCACTGGCCCTAGATTTTTAGTATACACACATATACAAACTCTGTTCTTAGACTTCCCTTGCATTTATTTTATGACAATTACCACAAGCATTAGTGTGTGTGTGTGTGTGTTTGCTGTAAAAGTGTGAAGACTTGTGTTCAAACCCTCAGAACTCACATGAAAGCCATGTAAGTGTGTGCATCTACCCCTGCCCTGAGTCACAAGCAGAAGGAATAGAAAAGGGAATCTTTGTAGGATTAAGCTGGAAAGAGCTGCATTTTAATTGGTTCCTTGATACAACCCTACTGAACACCTTCCTTCACAGGAAAGGAAGTATCTTGACCTATACAAAGCTTTAGAACTAAAATTGATCTGTTTATATACGACTCACTCTGATCGAAGTTCATATAATTAATGGTTACTTATTACATGGATTATGAATATCAACAGGCTTTTATTCAAAAGAAGCTAAAATTTCTGGTCAGATTAATGTTTAAATATTTCCAAATGGTGATAATACTGTCACTAGATGAATAAAAAGGAAAAGGTATAGAATTATAATTCGATTTATATTAATTTTGGTACTCATACTTTAATGACTATCCTATTTAGGGATACTATTGCTGTGATGAAACACCATAACCAAAAGCAAAATGAAGAGAAAGGGTTTGTTTGGTTCATGCTTCCACATTGTAGTCCATCATTGCAGGAACTCAGGACTGGAACTTAAAGAGGGCTGGAAGCTGAAGGCAGGAGCTGATGCAGCAGCCATGTAAGGCCGCTTACAAGCTTGCTCCCATAGGTTTCTCAGCCCACTTTTCTACAGAATCCAGCACTTCCAGCCTAGGAATGATACCATCTACAATGGTCTTGGCCCTTCCCCAGTACTCCCTAATTCAGAAAGTGCCCTGCAGTCTCGCCTACATCTGGATCTTATGAAGGGATTTTCTTTTTTTTATTATTATTATTAACTTGAGTATTTCTTATATACATTTCGAGTGTTATTCCCTTTCCCGGTTTCCGGGCAAACATCCCCCTTCCCCCTCCCCTTCCTTATGGGTGTTCCCCTCCCAACCCTCCCCCCATTGCTTCCCTCTCCCCAACAGTCTAGTTCACTGGGGGTTCAGTCTTAGCAGGACCCAGGGCTTCCCCTTCCACTGGTGCTCTTACTAGGATATTCATTGCTACCTATGAGGTCAGAGTCCAGGGTCAGTCCATGTTTAGTCTTTGGGTAGTTGCTTAGTCCCTGGAAGCTCTGTTTGGTTGGCATTGCTGTACATATGGGGTCTCGAGCTCCTTCAAGCTCTTCCAGTTCTTTCTCTGATTCCTTCAACGGGGGTCCTGTTCTCAGTTCAGTGTTTTCCTGCTGGCATACGCCTCTGTATTTGCTGTATTCTGGCTGTGTCTCTCAGGAGCGATATGCATTCACATTTTGATCATCTGTCTTGAGTTTCATTTGTTCTATCATTTTTTTTTTTTTTTTTTTTTTTTTTTTTTTCTTGAGCTGGGGATCGAACCCATAGGCAAGGCTCTTGTTCTAGTCATTTTCTTAATTGAGATTCCTGATTCTAAATGATTTTAGCTTGTAGCAACTTGACATAAAATTATCCAGTACAATAACGTTAAAGGTAATTTTTTTCTTTTGGTTCTTTTTTTTCCCGGAGCTGGGGACCGAACCCAGGGCCTTGTGCTTCCTAGGCAAGCGCTCTACCACTGAGCTAAATCCCCAACCCCTAAAGGTAATTTTTTAATCAAAGTTTTTTATGTAAAATGAAATCTATGGGCCTTAAGTATACACAGACATCTAGAACAGTTTAATTTTATGATGCTTTTCTCTACGTGGTGCTGAAAATGATCCTCTATCAGATATATTTATAGAAATAGCAATATGGTGTGAGTATATTTCAGAGTATGCAAACTTTCTACATGTACTGGCTTTAAGGTTACTACTAGTATTCGATATTTGTGTAAAAACCATACTTATACATAAATTATGTAAGCACTTAATAGAGTTGATAAATTTCACAATCTAAAATTTAAGGCATGTGAAATAAAGCATGTTGTGATGATTAATCTTGTCAGTTTTCTTACGTTCAGAGTCACCTAGGAGATGTACACCTTTCTCTATGTCTGCCAATATATTTAGCGAGTGGTTTATCCGAAGAAGGAAGACTCATCCTGAATGTGGATGACAGTTTCCACAGCAAGCTGGATTCCCTGAGCACCAGCATTCATCTCTCTCTCTGCTTCCTGACCCTGGATATCATGTGAGCAACTGGTTCATGCTTCTATTACCACCACCAAAGCCATTATCATCACCACATCCTTTATCCTCTGTCGTGGACTGTACCATCAAACTATTAGTCATAATAAACACATTCTGCTTTGAGTTGCTATTGTTAAGTATGTTGCCACACAAAAAGAAAATTAACTAATATACATATAACATTTTTACTCTTATTTTCCTTCGGGTTTGTTAGCCATTATTTTTTCCTATTCATGGGGTAAGGGGGCTTTGCAATTTTAGCAGTCTGCTCTAATACCTGATAACATGTCATAATTGCTCAGAATAAAATGCAGAAGGACAGCCCACAGCTCCATGGGGACATTCTTATATAATCACTAGGTTTGGCCATAAATGACAGAGAACATCAATCAGGGTAATACTAGGTTAGAAGCACTAAAATCCCTCAGGAAGAGTGATTTATACTTGAGCAGTTTATATTGGTCCATATAAAAAAAGTTTAGAAGTCTTTGTGTAGTTTACAGCTACACAAAGATTTTAACATTTTGACCTCCAACTCTCAAATTTTAACCATGGTATTTTATGGTAAGTTTAGGTGCTTCATTAAAATATTAGTAAGGAGAGTACCAATAGCTTGCTCTATTCCCACTGGAAGAACAAATCTCAAAAGCTGGGTCCAAAATTTTAACTATATCCCAGAATAAAATGTACAGATACTTTGAGTACCTAAAACTATTCAGAATTCAAGAGATCCTGTTAAAATTATTTCATTTAAAATATTCTTAATCTATCAACCTATGTTTTAAAGTTGTTTTCCTATATTCTGTAGAACTGATTTCCAGACTTACCTTTACCATTTACTTTTGAAGTGATTTGAATAGAAATGGCCCCCACAGACATATGTGTTTGAATGCTTGGTCCATAGGCAGTGGCACTAATAGGAGGTATGGCCTTGTTGGAGTAGCTCTGACCTTGTTGAAGGAAGTGTATCACTGAGACGGGTTTTAGAGTCTTCTGTGCTCAAATTACGCCCAATGACATAGTCTCCTCCAGCTGCCTGTGGATCAAGTTGTAGAACTCTCAGCTCCTTCTCCATCACCAGGTAACCTGCAGGCAACCATGTTTTCTGCCATGACAACAATGTACTAAACTTCTGAAACCGTAAGTCAGCTCTAATTAATAGTTTTCTTTATAAGAATCACTATGGTCATGATGTCTCTTCACAGGAATAGAAACTCTAAGACACCTTTTTATACTTATTTTACTAATTTTCTCTTGTGTCGTGTTTTTTTAATTATTGCTTGAGAACTTCATACATGTATAATAATGAGTTTTGACCAAATCCCCTCCCCACCTTAAAACTTCCCCATGCATCATCACTTTTCACTCCCAGTGTCATGTATTTTTTTAAATCTACTAAGTTTAGTTGGTACTGCAGAGACTTATGGGTATAGGGCCATCCACTAGAATACAGGCAGCCTATAAGGAGATAGAAACCAAGGTAACTGACCCTCCTTTCTCCAGGAGCTATTGTTTGCCACTAGTTCCCTAACTAGGGTTGGGACTTCATGAGCTCCTCCCCTGATCCATGCTGGAATTTTGACTGGCTTGATTTCATGCGGGTTCTATATAAGCAATCACAGGTGCTGTGAGTTCTTCTGGGCAGCAGCCCTGTCATAACCAGAAAACACTGGTTCACTACATACATTAATATCTGGCCCTTACATTCTTTCCATTTCCTCTTCTGAGATGATACCTGAGCCTTGGGGAAGAGGTGGTATGACATAAAGTTTCCATTAGTAGTTGACCATTTCAGTCCTTTATTTGCTGTATTTTGGCCAGTTATGGACCATTCTATTAATCACCACTTATTGCAAAAAGAAGCTTCTGTGATGCAGACAAAAGATGCACTCATCTATGTAGATAAAGATATGTATTCAGAAGGCAGTTTAATATCATGCCCACTTAGCTGAATAATACTAACAGGTCATCTGTGAGAAACTGTAAGTCACTCAGTCATTGGTTCTTGGGTCACTTAACAGCACAAGGCACAGATTCTGTCTTGTGTAGTGGACCTTGAATCTAGTAAGAAAGCAGTTGTTTATTCTTGAATCACTCATGTACATTTTGCCCCAGTGTGACTATTTGACAACACTGGTCATTACAATGGCTGGCAGAATTCAGATTAGCTCTTTCAGGTCTGTTCATAGTACCTTCTCTCACCACAAAAGCTAGCCCTTTAGAGAAAGCTTTCAGGTCAGTACCAGCTTTATTTCTCTGTTTTCTATAACTCACACATGTAGTATTATTGGCACTGTAGAAACCTACTATTATAGAAGTTTGGCAAAATATGAACATATTAAAATGCATAGCTAGGAAACTCCTAAACTAGAACTGAACTGCAAACCTCCTCTCTGATAACTAGGTTTCATGACACCAGAAGGCACCATACAGGCTTCCAGTGGAGAAAGGCAGCCAACAGTTGACCCAAGTATAATGCTTATGAACTGCAATAATGACCAGCATGGCACTATGATTCTAAGAGTGCAGTACACCCTGGGAGTAACCCACAACTCTCTGATTGGAATTAAGATCGACTCAACATGAGAAAAATTCCTGGTACAGAAAACCTATCCAATTACCTATCCATGACTAATATAGTCATGGATTCTGTAGAATCTATAACCACTACTCTACTAAACCAGCATAGCCTCTAAGTATATTCTAAGGATTATTCTTTATATCCTCAGAGATAAGTGTAGTAGTTCTCACCCTTCATCAGGGAAGCATCTGTTTGCAACAAATGGAGACTAACACAGAAAACCACACCCAATCAAAATGCAGACCTAGGAAGCCCAGTCCCCATGAATACAACTACAAAATAACTTAGCAAACACCGTGGAGGAAAAGATGGAGAGAATGTAAGAACCAGAGGATCAAAGAGTTTGTCATGAGGTTTTGTTCCTAGTGATGTCACTAGCTGCACCCATAAAGTCTCAGCAACATGGCTGTCTACACAATACAATAAAAATTAAGGAAAAGATAGCCATAAATTTGGAAGAAAGCCAGAAGAAGTACTTGGAGAGAGGAAATGGAGGGGAGAAATTATACAATTATATACAATCTCAAAAAGTAACTTTTAAAAGAAAAGCAAATGAAACCCTATGGAATGAATGCCCCATGATAGATATAAAATTGCCTAAACTCATAAAACTGTAGAATGCCTGCATGAAAGCTATGATATCAAATGTAACTATTCAAAGTCGAGGCTCCTGACCTGCATGCTTGCAGGTCCCACCCAATACTCACGTGCACAACTGACACTGTCACAATCACAATTGGTGGGTCTAGAACTAATCAATCAGACAAAACTGGCAGCTACAAGTCTTTGATCATACTAATTTCTGCAACAGAGAACAACCATCCCAAATGAGGCTGAAAGGTCCTTTTCTTGGAAGCAGAGGCATGAGATTTAATCAGTTTCTGCTGTTGCGGCTAAAACCTGATCTATAAAATTCAGAGGCCATTAGAAGCCTGTTCAAAACTAAAGAGTAAGAGGAAAGATAAAGGCAGTGTGTTTATAGGGATGAGGGGCATGGAACGGATCATTCCATGTACACCAATAAAGGATGTACAAGTCCAAGAAAGAGGTAAATCCCCTGCTAGAAACAAAAATGTATTTTGTCTGTAGTCAGTGGGACTTCTCAGTATGACTATTAAAAAAATTCCATTTTCTTCAGCACATGAAATCAGTTTCTGTTTCTTAAAACTATGGCATATGGTGTCCTGTATAAAATTTTGGTTAACCAAAGTCTATGGAAACGTAAATAGCTATAAAAAGAAAACCGATAGTAAGTGTATAGATGCACTGCATTGCTAAGTAACAACATATTCAAAGGGGGAGCCATAGCATACAGATAAATTCTTAAATTTATACAACAATAGTAAGCTTAAGCTAAGCATTTGTCCTTATTTTTAATGGATTAAAAAAAAGAAAGAAAATGCATAGATGAGATTAAATAAGCTGTCAACTTAGAAAAATCTACTAAAACTCAACTACTAGTACCTTTGTCAGAAGTTCTAACCAAAACCCCATTTGGTGTGTGTGAATTCACTGACTAACCATAGGACTTCAAGCGCTTATTAAGGAATGGCATGCCTTAAATTGGAATTGAGATCAGCTGCTGTGTGAATCTCGCTCTGAGCGTGCAGAAGCAAAGGCTGCCAAAAACATGGCTGCATCACATGACAGCAAGCCTCTCACCTCTCCGTCATCCTGACTTGTCTGGCTCAGAGCTGAGAAATGGGATTTGTTTTTAGTCCTAAATTATTCTCTATGGATCTACATATTAAATTATAGCTGGGGTATTTCTCCAGATGTGATATTTCAGACAGGAAATTGATTTTTAATTGACTATTGTGTGCTGTGACTACACTATCATCCAAAGAGCAAAAATAACCCCATCCTAAAATCATGTTTCTCTCTCTCTCTCTCTCTCTCTCTCTCTCTCTCTCTCTCTCTCTCTCTCTCCTCTTCTCTCCCTCTCAAACCTCAAACACACACACACACACACACACACACACACACACACACACACACACACATACACACACACACCTTAAATATAGAAATATAAGGACCAGTACAATACCTGTATACCTGTCTGGTGCCCAGTAGAGTAATAGGTGTGGCACAGAGATGGTACATAAGCCTTGAACATGATTCCCAGTTGTCCCCCCTCCACATCCCAGCATCCATATCCCTTGTGGTTAAGGGGATGCTGTGTAATTAATAGAACACAGCAGAAGTGACAAGTGTGACTTCCAGAATTAGGCTATTAAGAAAAACAAAACAAACAAGTAACAACCAAAATGAGCATTGAAGTATTCGGAAGTATTCTCTGTTTCTTTTGAGTAATTTTATCTGAAATAGAAGGGTAGATAATTTTCATATTTTAAGCAGCATGTTGGGAATTATGTCAACACAGAAAACCTAGAAAATAAGCCTGGGAGTAACCCTGAGCCCAGCCATTCCTGCTGATGATCAGAGCTCCAGATCACCATGCCAACAATCTTGTGAGCACTCTGAAGCCAGAACCTTCTTCCACATCATTATCTCAGAAAATGTGTATGATTACAGACAGTGCAATGCTTGGGGTTGATTTTTTCGCATAGGAAACTTAACAGCAAATAATTAAAAATATTAAATAATAAAGCAGTGAAACAGGCATGGATATATATCCTTTAATTCCAAGATTCAGGAAGATGGCCACCAGTCTGAGGCCAACTTGATTTACATATTTAGTACCAAGCCAAGTAGGAGAAAATACCAAAAGTTTGTCTCAGTAAACAATAAACAAATGAACAGACAAATAAATAAATACATGTAAATAAACAGTCAAATAAATAAATACTTGTAAAATCATGATTTCAATTACTTACAATTATAATAATTATAATTTAAGTATTAATGCTTAAAAGATAACTATTAGGTTAGGACTAACAGCCTAATTCATATTTCCACTGTTTTCAGTAGAGCAGGCAAACTGCAATATATTATAATAACAAATTCTTATTTATAATTTACCCTTAACTTTTTATTTTTAATATTTAAGTGCTCCTTTACTTTTTAAAAGATATTATTGTTTAAAAGACAGTATCTGAAACATTTGTTTTCCACCAGAGCTTCTGTTTTAATAATAAGGACTACATTTGTCTTAGTTACTTTTATATCGCTTTGAAGAGACACCTTGATCAAGGCAACGTATTAAAAACAGCATTTAATGGGTGTCTGCTTACAGTTTCAGAGAGTGAGTCCATTGTGATCATGGCAGACAGCATGGCAGCAGGCCAGCAGGCATGACTCAGGAGCAGCAGCTGGGACCTTACATTTGATCCATGAGTACCAGAGAGAAAGAGAGAGAGCTAAATGTGAATGGTGTAGACTTTTCAGTCCTTAAAGCTCACAACCAATCAGACACTTCACCCAACAAAGCCATTCCTATAATAGTTCCAATAGGACCAAGTATTCAAATATATAAACCTATGGAAGCTATTGCCATTAAAAATTCCACAATATGGTAATGAAAATAGAAATATTTATATTTCTAGTTGCAGTTTTTATCTAAATAAATAAATAAGTGGGCACATGATAAATGAGCTAAAGACCAAAGTTAGAAAAAAATCTTATTATCAATCTATTGCAAGTTTAATTCAGAACAAGGCAAGTCTTCAGATTTCACTCCTTTCTTAGGAAATTATTATTAAATACAAATAACATTACCTTTACCCCAAGCAAAATGCATGCAATTTATCAAATATATAAGCCTTGTTTTAAAAGAAAGCAAAACATCCCAAAAGCCTTCATATTAGGAAGATATATGATCTTTCAAGCAAGCTACGATACAAGTGCTTGAAAGCAATTGTTCATTATACCACGGTATAAAATGCAATTTTCAAACTGTGTCAGACATCCAACTTAAAACCAGTTTCTGTTATGTGCGTACTTGCCAGCACTCTTCTTGTTTTAGCTCTAATAATAAAAATTACAGAGAGAAAGGACAGAAAGCAAGCAAAGATTAATAGGATCCAACTTCAGTGGTTTGATACTTTTCTCAGTTTCTAAAATAATCAACACATAGGTCAAGAGAGCCACCATCTCATCTTGAAAGCATCAACCATAGAGCATAATGGGATTTATGCATATGGAAGGAGAAGACTGCAAATGCCAGCAGCAAGCACACTGTCACTTAAGAACAAACAACGGCACCCAACTCACCATGAAGTACAGATTAAATGGAAGGCCGCAGATGCTTTAAAGGCTTGCCTAAAAGTCTAATAAATTTAACTTTAGCAAAATGGTGATCTTTGATTTTTCACTAGAGTTAATATATTCCTCCAAAGCCATTACTTTAACAATACATAAGTATAGCATTCATTTACCAGCAATGACAAATGTGTTCATTTATATATTATTTGTCTTGTAATAAAAGCCATCCATTTTTGCACCCTTGGGCATGTGCAAATAAAATTAAAGATAGCCTTATGTTTACCCAAAAGCTAAGAATTAAAGTGAGAGCTAGATTGCTACAAAAGTCATTCTGATGTCAGGACAATTTCATCATAACATATCATTTAATCCCTTCCATTCACTGCTGCCTGTCAAAAATGTCCACAGCTCCCAAGAGGAGTAATAAGGGGGGGATTCTAGTCAGTAAAACATAGTCTCAAAACACATTAAAAACTATAGGAGAAAAGTAAGCTTTCTCATTCAATGTTTTAGATAAAAGTTTATGAACAGTAAAATTGGGAGGAATGTTAATTCATAAACGTGAACAATAACTTCCTCATCAGAAATAAGTGAATAGACAAAGTTCCATTTGCCTATATAAGTTTGCCTTTCAGCTCTTCATTTACTAGTTCACCTACTTTACCTAGACAACTCTTCTTTTCTTACCATAGACCAATTCCTCATACTCCCCTTCTCTATAGTTGTGTAAGATGCTAAGAAACACATCATGTGATTAAATCAGTTCACATAAGTATACGGATTGTCCTCATACTACCCAAAAGAAGCCTCCGGTAAGAATCTCTTCAGTTAAAATGTACTATATATGACTTCCCTGTGTCTACCCCCAAACCATAAGGCCTTACATAGCTCATTTCATTCATATATATATATATATATATATATATATATATATATATATATTCCTCCAGGCAGCCCTCTTAATTCTAGGCTAAAATGTTGTTAGGCTTTTAGAAACTAAAATTAATTAAATTTAATTAATTAATTAAAATAGTTATTGAAGGCATAAAGCTAAGGCATGTGAACCATCCTATGGTTCAGTGAAAGGCAGGTTGGCTTGTCAACTCCACAGAAACTAGACTTACCTGGGAAGAGGGTATATCAATTTAGTAATGTCTTCCATAAGATTTAACTGTTATCATGTCTATGGAGCATTTTCTTAACGAATGATTATTGTGGAAGTGCTCACCAAGGTCTTGCCCCACTGTGCAATACCACTTTTAGGTACATGGTCCTGGGATCTAGAGCAAAACCAACTAAACATACCTTGGAGAACAAGACAGTATGCAGCATTTCTCTATGACTTATGGCTCTGCTCCTATGTGCTCCTTCCCTGACTACCCTGAGAGAGACTGTGATCTGGATGTGTGGGCCAAGTAATCCTTTCTGTCCTGTGCCGCTTCCTTGGATCATAGAACTCAGCACAGCAATAGAAAGCAAGCGGTGGCATCAGAGAAGTGCCCTTGAATTCCCGTTTACATGGTGAAACTGTGGCATGAGGCTGTCATCAAATAAATTAATTCATAAAACCTAAATAACAAAGTTAGCAAAGAATCAACTCCAAGAAGGACTCTCGTGTTTTCAGCAAGTTACCAGATGTGCGCTAGGCCCCACTGGATGAAGGTTAAAATCGCGTGCTGTAAACTTCGAGCGATATCATTTTCATTCATTACAGCAGCTCTGAAACATATGCATGGTTATGCTGGATTTGTACAAAATGAAACTGAACTTTCTAAAGATAAAGTAGCCTGCTTAAGCAGTATAATTAGTAAGGGACAAAACAGACATTCATAAGCCAGCACTTACTTCAGACTAAGTACTCTCTTCCCATGAGTATACTTTTCTGTCTTACTAATTAAAATCGAGTCAAATGGCTTTTAAATGACCAATTTAAATAAATCACCATAAGTACATAATTGTATAATCTTGGGTACAGTGGTACTTCATGAGTCTCCTTTATGCACTAGAAACTGTCTACACTACATTGCAGTGTGACAGACTAGTCTTATCTCCAGACACTCAAAACACTGCCAATCATCCTTCCTCCTACCAAAATATGTCTCATTGTAAATGATAAATTTTTATAGAATGTAGAAAGATTCAAGTAACATGTTTATGATCTTGTAGAAAGATGAGAACCTATCCTTTTATTCATTCATAAGCACGATTTGTATATTCATGAAAAACACAAATTACCTTACTGTTATTTAAGGGTCCAATGTAAATTTGCGCTATCCTAGCCTACTTCCTTCAACTGCTTCTTCCTGTCTGTTTTGTATTGAGTGTTTGATATTTTCAGTAGTAATGTCAGGACAATTCATGAAATATGATAAAGTACTTTATAGCACTTTTGAAAAGTCCTTAATTTACAAGTTATAAAACCAAAGAAAGAAAGATAAAAAGCAAGACAGAAACCTGTAGATGTAAACTATGACTGAGAAAAAGAACTTCATTTTAATTATCTGAGCAAAAGATATTTAATGAGAAATCTGTTGATGAAGATGAACAAATGTATCAAAAAAGATTTTAAAATGAAATAATATTCCCATCAACTATTATGATAAAATAAGAACTATACTGCTGAGAAAAAAGAAATCACTTATATCTATGTTGATATCTTGAACTGCCACTAAAGTCTGTTTATAGGATTCAAAGGTGAAGATCAGAACCCTGATACGATGTTGCACACCAGGGTCCCAGCTCTATGGGATTGTAAGTCGGGAGTTTCTGTGAATTCGATGCTCTGTCTGGGCTATACAGTGAGACCCTATCTCAAAAAAAAGATGAGACCTCAATCCTACACACAGAACCACAGGCAACTAAGACATACTCAAAATTGGAGAAATAATAGTGCCCAAGGACAAGCATACCAACTGCTTATCCAGTGCAAAATGGTTACCCCTCAAAACATATTCATGTAACATTACACAGACTGGGTAAGTTATATTTGGGAATATATATACATGTATGTAACAGCAATTAATGAAAAAATATAGGCCATGAATTTGAAAGAGAGCTAGAAGAGGTATGTGGAAAAATTTAGAGGGAACAAAAGAAAGAGGAAATGATATAATTATATAATCTCAAAAAGAAAGGAAAAACAAGAAAGAATTTAAAAATAAAATTTAAAACATCATTGTTGCTCTTACTCTTTTGCTCTGGACTTCTTGTTCTGCTCTTTTCTCTCACCCCTTCCCCCCTCTCTCCCCATGATCCTACCCCTCTCTCCATTCCATGGCTCTCTCCTACTCTCCTCCTCCTCCTCCTCCTCCTCCTCTTCCTCCTCCTCCTCCTCCTCCTCCTCCTCCTTCCTCCTCCTCCTCCTCCTCCTCCTCCTCCTCCTCCTCCTCCCTCTCTCCTCTCCTCCTCTCCTCCCTCTCTCTCTCTCTCTCTCTCTCTCTCTCTCTCTCTCTCTCTCTGCCTCTGCCTTTCTCTCTTTCTCCTAACCTCTCAACTCCCCTCCCCATGAATCCAAGCAAACTCTATTCTGTACTAAAAAAAAAAAATCATTGTTGGTGGGTATAATTTTACACATTTAAGGTTTCCTTTCATAACTTCTATAAATATATATGTATATTTATAGATTTAAATATATGTATCTTAAATTTAAAAGATAAATTATCCTCACATTTAACTTACTAATAAACTCAATAGCTAGTTAATGCATTGCTTTGTTATGGGAATTTTAAATTTTGTTCCTCATTGGATAATATCTACATAGGTCCAATTTTGCTGCAGTCATTATTTCCTATTTCTGGATTCCTGCTCACTACTGAGAGAAAAAGCACTAATTTTGCCAATATGGTCCCACAAAGGCTGGTAGAGTCAGTCAGTAAGAATCCTAAATTTGGGTTTTGGATTAATTTTGTCACTGAATATAGATCCATCTTTTCCCGATTATTCTGGGCAAGGAGAAAAACAGGGAGAGATAAACTCCTCAGAAGCAAAAGCTAATTAAGTGAAATTATTTTCAGGTTGTCATCTTTCAGTAAAAATCTCTGTCCCAGGCATCTACTGTTAAAAGGAATCGGAGACAATACCCAGTAATGATGCTATCACCCTTGGCAAAAAGAAAGAAACAAGGGAAAAGCTCAAGTGTGGGAGTGAGGCAGACAGCCATGCTTCCTCTTAGTCATACACAGTCAGTAGTATTCAATGGGTACAGAAAAAGAGTAAAAACCAGCTTATCCTAAGGTGGTTCATATTAGGGAGATAAGCGATACCACAATCAATCCTCTGCTGAAGTTCCTCAGAAATCTTTCATAAACACTTTTTCATTTTCCTGAGGTACCCCTACAATCAAGTATGAGGTGAGTCCCATCTTTGCTGTATACTCCCGATATCCCTCCATACTGTAAAAGTCTGAATCACTTTGTTCCCTGATTTCTTATCCTGTACAGTGGCCTAATTGTCGGTCTATGTGCACAGTGAATTTCTCCAACACATAATGAAAAGGCATTACAGAAATTCCCTCTGGAAATTAAAGTGAAAATCCACGCTTCCAAAACTTGGCATATTTCTTGAGAAATAGTAGCACCGTGCATTTTAAACCAATTACTCTGATGGCACTCAGAGGATGTGTTTGAATATCACTGCGCTGCATTATTCTCAAGAGTCGGTCTTTAAGTAAGGTGACTGCAGACACTCTTGAACAACAGATGCCTTAGATAGAAGATAAGCCTGTCAGAAAGTATCTGCCACCTGCTTTTGCCTATCGTTAGTCCCTTTATAGCTTTTTACCTGTGGGCATATTCAGCCACCAAAAGAAGTGTCATTCCCCAAAGTACCACCACAAAGCAATATTTATGAGGTTGGCACCAGAAAGCCATCTAAACAGAATTTCCCAGTACATAGCTGCAATATGTCATTCTTGAAAATGCCGTGTTAGTGGATATGACTTTGGGAATTGACTTAATAACAATAATAACAATAAAAATAGCTGGCACTTAGCAAGGAAAGTGTCTTTCATCCCAAAGGGCCCACGAGTGCTTTGGATTGAGAAATGCAGTTAGCTTTGAGAAGGGTGATGGCACTTGGCACAGTCATGGAAGCTTAGAAATGGCTCGTCACCGAGGACAGAACAAGTTCCCAGCTGAAAGAGGTGCATAGGCTTATATTTTTCCCATGAAGTGATATAACCTTGGATTTTCATCTCTTCAAACAGGTGACAAAAATAGGTTTCTGTGTCCCACATTAGGTAGAAACTATTGAGAGAAAATTGACCTTGTAGCTGTGGAGCTCAGGTTTAGAAAGTATCCAAAAGGATCGCTGTGACATCGTTTTACTACACGGGATCTCAATGCAGCTGCCAGTTAGAGACAAAAGGTTAAAATATGAGCCAAGTGGTTTCCATGTTAAAGAAAGTGGAAATGAAGATTGAATTGCTGGGTAATTCTGACCCTCACAGACCTTGTTCACAGAAAAGGCGTCATCAGTCTGGTTAATAGGTTTTTGATCTTTCTGAACAAAATGCCATGGTGGCACTAGCTGACTTCTTAAGTTCATTTATCACACAATGTACAGTGCTGGCTATGAGAATATATTCTGTGCTTCCTATCAAAAATATTTATGTGCAAATGATTTTTAAGGAGTATCCTTTCTTTGGGCCAGGAATGGCTATTTTCTTCTCTTTAACATGTGCATACCTTAAGCCCTCATCTTTGGCAAATTGGATTTAAGGAATTTATCTTGAGTTAGAATATACTACCTTCGTACTATGACATAACCAGTTTGTCTGCAGGCTCCATTAATAATCACAAAGTAAGGACATTAAAGGAATCTGCTTGTTAAAATTTTACCTCTTCCAATGAGTTGTAAGATTTTAGTAGCTTATTCCACCACTTTGGGAAAAAAAATAACATTTTCTTTCACTGCCAAACTTTAATCTCATAAAACTTTTTTAAAAATCTGTCCAATGCTTCTTTTCCTCCAAGGATGAATTTTCATTATGAAACATGACTTGCCACAGTGATAATGAATGGAGCATTTGAAGTGTTTTCTTCCTTTAGCTAATGCCTGGCAGGTGCCTAAGGACTGGCTTTTTGTACAACCCCTTGTAATGCTTTACAAGAGGTCATCTGGAGATGAGAGAAAGAAACTGTAACAGTAACTCATACTCCTGGAATAAAATCTTCATGACACAATTAGAATTGTCCCAAACCTAGCCGCCCCTCAACAAGACCTCTCAAAATTCTTTTATCATTGGATATTTTTTATTTACATTTTAAATATTATCCCCTTTCCCCTCCAGAAACCTGCTATTCCATCCTCCCTCCCCCTGCTTCAATGATGGTGCTCCTTCACCCACCCACCCACTCTCTCCCTCCTCCCTGTCATGGCATTCCCCTAAACTTAAGCATCCAGCCTTGACAGAACCAAGAGCCTCTCCTTCCATTGATGCCCAACAAGGCCATCCTCTGCTACATATGTGCCTGGAGTCATAGATCCCTGTGTACTCTTAAGATGATGATTTAGTCCCTGGGAATTCTGGGGTTGTGGTTGATTGATATTGTTGTTCTTCTTATGCAGTTGTAAACCCCTTCAGCTCCTTCAGTCCTTTCTCTAGCTCCTCCATTGGAGACCCTGTTCCCAGTTCAATGGTTGACTGCAAGCATCTGCCTCTGCATCTGTCAAGCTCTGGCAGAGCCTCTCAGCAGACAGCTACATCAGGCTCCTGTCAGCATGCACTTCTTGACATCCACAATATTGTCTAGGTTTGGTGTCTGTATATGGGATAGATCCCCCAGGTGAGGCAGTTTCTGGATGACCTTTCCTTCAGTCTCTGTTCCACATTTTGTCACCATATTCCTTCCTGTGAATATTTCTGTTCCCCCTTCTAAGAAGGTCTGAAGCCTCCACACTTTGGTGTTCCTTCTTCTTGAGCTTCACGTGGTTTGTGAATTGTATCTTGGCTATTCTGAGCTTTTTAGGGCTAATATCCATTTATCAGTGAGTTCATACCATGTGTGTTCTTTTGTGATTGGGTTACCTTATTCAGGATGATATTTTATAGCTCCATTCATTTGCCTAAGAATTTCATGGACTCATTGTTTTTGATAGCTGTGTAGTACTCCATTGTGTAGATGTACCACATGTTCTGTATCTATTCCTCTGTTGAGGGATATCTGGGTTCTTTCCAGCTCCTGGCAATTATAAATAAGACTGCTATGAACATAGTGGAGCATGTGTTATATGTTGGAGCATCTTTGGGGTATATGCCCAGGAGTGGTATAGCTGGGTCCTCAGATAGTACTATGTCCAGTGTTCTGAGGAACCATCAGACTGATTTCCAAAATGGTTGTACCAGTCTGCAATCCCACCAACAATGGAGGAGTGTTCCTCTTTCTCCACATCCTCACCAGCATCTGCTGTCACCTGAATTTTTATCCAGAATCTGTGTTTTGAATACTGTTTTGTCAACTAGAATTATTATTCAGCTATCCTGACTTGAAAACCCCATGCTAAAGTTACATTTCTCCCCTTTTCTCTAGGAGTTAGGAGATATCTGATATCTATCTACACAGAAGCCCTGTCAAAACCAAAGCCCCAAGTTTCTTGTTTCATTCTTATTTTCAGTCCCAACTTCCATCTTTAAGTTGGCTTCAGGTTCAAAACTATCGGTCTAATGTCTCTTTCCTTTCCAGGTAAGAACAGGAGAAAAGGAGGTGAGGAGAAGTTGGAGTGCTTCCCAATTGAGCGGCTCCCCTTTCATTACTCTCCCAGCATCCCAAAGGGGTTGCAAGCATATATCTCAAAACTCGGTGTACACGAGATTTGACTTGAAAGCAAGCCAGTAAGAAGTGTTCCTCCATGGTTTCTGCTGCAGTTTCTACCTCTACTCCTGCTTCACTTCCTCCATGTCTTCTCTTTATGGTGGACAATGATTAGAATAAATGAAATAAAATAAACTGTTCCCACCAGTTTGTTTTTGATCATGATATTTTATGTTATTAGTAGAAAGCAAACAAAATTAAATTAAAATATATATAAATATATAACATAATAAACATTAAAATATAAAGAGTAGGCTGGAACAAATGTGTCCCACATTTTCAAGTCTTAAAATTCTTTATCTGTATAAACTGGTATTGAATAACATTTATGTTCCACCATGTTCCCTGTACCACACTAAAGTAGAGAGGCTCAATATATTTAAAAATCGTTAGATGTTTAAATGGGAGAGATGAAGTTGTCTGCTTACCTATTAAGTAATTATCTCAGTTTCTTATCTCGGAGAAAATACATAGCTACTTATAGATGTCATTCACATCTATTAAAACATCATTTCTTTAACTTACAGCTTTAAATGTCTTTTATCTTATAATTTTCAAGAACAGTAAAACCACATATCGATCATCAAACTCAAAATAAAAACATATGATTATCATATACTTCACCTATCCACTCTAAAATTTTTGTATTTGAAAATATATTTTATATTTGAAAAATATATTTAGGAATGCCATTCACTCATGAAAAAGCTAAATTAATAAATTCTGTTTTCTAATATACTATGGCTTGAAATTTATATATTTTACAACAACTAATAATTCATTGATAACTCACTTACCTTTGTGTTTATTTTGCATATATTTGGAATCCTAATAGGAAACACAGATCTTGGAAACCCAAAGGTTGCATTGCCCTTGTCCTTTCCAAGAGTTGTGAGAGGCACAAGAATATTCAGCCTGCAAACTTTATCAATGCTACAGAGTTAAGACTCATACCAATTCTGAAAAGTAGAATGGACTAAACCCTGTGTCATGGTTTTATAACATTTGACATTTTGCTTGGTTTACACTTCAGATACTAAACACAACCAGAAAAAAATTAACTTCCATCCTGAATGTGTATGAGCATCTGAGCATGAATTCATGTGTGTGCGTGCAGGTGCATATCCATAAACACACTCATAGCACTGAGAAAACTAAATATTTTATCTATTATTTATACATACAGATGCATTTACATAAGCATGCACATCACTGAAATAATTAAATATTTTATCTACAATTTACACACAAATACATACATCACTGACACTGAGATTACTGTGAATATTTTGGCTTCTATTAATACAAACACATGCATATATAAACACAAACACACATATCACTTAGATAATGTGAATATTTTATCTGTTATTTGCCATTGACTATATTTTGCACTTCTATTTATCACAGAGAAAATATCAGCACTAGTTCCATTTTCAATACATTACTCCTTTTCAGCCTCTCTGTATCCCTGTCTATCCTTCTCCTCTCGGGATACTTTTGCTCACACTCTTATTACCTTTTAGTTAATAACAATTAAATATTAGAGCAAGCAGATCACATAATAAATCCAGGCAAGTCTTCTTATTTGATATTTATTTCACTTCTTTAATCCCCCTAGAATATATTCAAATTATCAAAGTTGGATTTATATGCTATTATAGTGCCTACACCACATATACACATAAACAAACATATCACTGAAATTACTCTGAATATTTTGCCTACTACTTATACATCCACATGCATACACAAACACAAACATTATAGAGGTAATGTAAAAATTTTATATACTATTTGCTAGAGTTGTGGTGTTTTTTTTTATTTGAGAACATAATAGATTAGAAACAGAAGGAAAACAGATTTGAAATGGATCTATCCCAGATTACATCAAAAGTAAAGTTAAATGACAAAGGTCTTATCTATAAAGTATTTAGCAGACAATATAGGAAAATAACTTCATGAAATCACTGTCAATCAATATCTCTACAGAAAAAAATATATAAACCATTTTTAAAAGATAAATTCAACAAATGAAAATGAAGAATTACTTATTAATGAACAGCTAAACTATATTCAACATAACTGGAGAAAAATGTTGTAAGAAGGTGAAACAAAACATAGTTATAAAACTATAAATATCTTATAGACAAAGAAAATCTAAAGAAAAAATGGGCAAGGACATGTACAAGCATAGTTAAAAACAGAAATACAAGTCACTCAATTTTCTGAAATTAGCTAATTGAAATTTAACACACACAGTGCTAGTGAAGACAGAAGAACTGGAACTCTGACAGAGAGTCATGTGAAGTCTTCCCAGCAGTGAGGAAGACCAGCTTAATGAAACAGCAAGGTGTAAAAGAAGCATTAGCAATGCTCCACTTTATCCTAAGTACTTGCCTTAGGTAAACTTTACCCACATGCACCATGCTGCTTACTTTTTTCACTGTTCTGAACAAATACTTGAAAAGTAATTTAAGTAGGGAAAGTTGTATTTTTTCTCACAGACTGGGATATAGTCCATCATGGCAGGGGATACGTGTAGAAACAGAAAGCAAAGAAGGTGAATGTAGCCATTCACCTGGCTTTCTCCTTTCTCTCTTTTGATTCAGTGTGGGGCCTGAGCCTAGGGGATTGTGCTGCCACACTTAGGTGGGTTTCCCTCCTTTAGCCAGTCATCTGTAGAAATGCCCTACTTAGGTGTAATTCACCTTAACCATTATTGATCCAATCAAGTTGGCAAATAAAATTAACCATCACAGATACACCTAAATACTTAAACATTGTATAAATATTCAGAGTGGTGCATCCCCTGCGTCTAAAGCTGGAAATGAATCAGATGTCCATGAATAGATGCATGGATAGTGAAAGGGCATGAAAATGAAGCAGCTGTAAGTAAAAGCAATACCAAGAATAATCTTGCACAAAACTGAACTAAAGCAGTAACCAACCAGAGAATACACATAGTGTAATCTCAGTTACATAAATGTGAAGAACTGAGAAAACATGCCATTTTGCTTTAATCTGCTGTAGTGTTCTACTTTTAACATGGGTGGTATTTTGTAGGCATTAATTTAGCACCTACTTGTTAAAATGTTTCATGTTTTTTCAGTACATGAGTCTTACTTAATACTAAAAATTTTAGAAATAATTGAAAATTATTCAAGATATCTATATAATATCACATGTGATCATGATACTTAGCAGTTTACCATAAAACTTGCATGCATTTCCCTTAATATATTAATATATAAAACTTCTGAAAACATTTTTTGCATTGTTGAAATATTACATAGTCTACCCCTTACTGGGGAATGATTTGTTTTATTTTCAAAGATCCATACATGATACCTTTCTTATATGTGGATCCATGTATGAAGGAGTGAGAATACACTGGATATATCTAGAAAATCTGTGAAGTAAATTTTAGGTGACTCACAGTCTCATCATTAGAAATGCCTCCAATGTCTTTACTTCAATCCCCCCTTTCATATAAATAAAATGACTAAGAAATTGTCATTGTGTGTTGTATTGTGGGGAACATTCTAATTGTTTTATGTAGTCACAGTGGCCTTGCCCTTTCAGGTGCTTTACAGAGTAGAAAAGTAAGTAATGATGTGGGAGAAAGTTTGCCGCAAGGGTTTCCTCCTTTGGAGATGGTGAAATAGAGAAGAGATAAGACCACCCACGAGTAGCCCATTAATACATTCTTAACTCCTAGGATTCTCTTCTCTGTTTCAGATATGAAAAAATACCTGTACACACATGTGGACCATGTCCCCAGGCAAGGCCAGATTTGCTGGAGATTGTATAAGTAATAAAGCATGTTTACAAGATGTTTGTAATGTTTTCCATTCTCTTTCATTGATGCCTTCAAACAATATTTAGCCCTTGAGTTTGCATAATATAGATAAGGCATTTGTTGATTTTTATATCTAACATTTTGGTTATGACCAGTGACTCCTAGTACCAAGGAAAACCCTTCAGAATCATCGACTTATAGCTAAACATTGTTCTATGTGCAGATGTCCAGATAACTTTTAAAACTTCTTTCTTAGTCTTGCATTTGGCTGCTTTGAGATAATCTAATCTCACTCTGGCCTCCTATACTCTTAGCTGACTCTTCATTGAGTTCCTCACATACTTTAGAGTGTCAGAAGCTTGCAATCAACTAAATGGTTTTGTCTTCCCCAAAATTCCTGTGTTGAAATTCAGTCTCCTTTGTGGTATTATTGCAGAGCAGTTGGGATATGAAAAAATAGCCCTCATTATCAGGACTAGTGCATATATGTTACAGTTGTATATCTTGGTCTTCATGGAGAACCCCTAAGAGTGGGAGCAAGGCCTGTCTCTGACTCTGTTGCCTGCCTTTGGGACCCTTTCCTCCTAATAGGTTGCCTTGTCTCACCTCAATAGAAGATATGCCCAATCTTACTGCAACTTGATATGCAAAGGCTAGCTCATATCTATAGGAAGTATCCTCTTTCTGAGAAAAAAAAAATGGATGTGGAGGGGAAAGATGGAAGAGAAAGTGGGTTCAAGGACTGGTAGCAGAGGAGGAAAAGGAAACCAAGATCAGTATGTTAACTAATTAATAGTTAATTGAGTAATTAATGGAGTTGGTTCTTCCTCAAGCACCAAATCTGCTGGTACCCTCATTTCAAAATTCCTTTCCTCCAGAACTGTTTTAGTTTGCCATTACTGAGACAAAATATTGAGCTACATTTTATAAGGGAGTTCTCTTTTTCTGTGTTTCAAGGTTTCAGCTCACAGTCATTTGACACTATAGTTTGGGACTGTAGTGACAGAACACTATGGTTGAGCATATTGTAGAGTAGACTGCTCAACTTGGGGATGGGAAGTGAGCATGACAGCCATGTTCAGTTAGATTTATGCCACGGTAACAAAACATCTAGGAAACAAGAACATAAAAAGGGAAAGTGTATTTTATTTCAGTTTCAAGTTTCAACTCATGACACCATTGCTTGGAGCCTACCATGAACCTAAATGTTATATCAAGGAATGTGTGAAGGAGCAAAATCATGGGTGAACAAAATTGGGTGAGCAAAGCTGTTACTTTATGGAAACAGGAATGCAAAGGCAATTGCAGGACAAAAAACAGTTTACAAAAGCGTAGTCCCAGATAAAAAAATTTTCCATTAAAATCCCGCCTCGTATTGTGTCTATCACTTTTTAATGTCCATTCAACTATAAAACCATCAATAAATTGATTTATGAAATTACAAACATGACGGTGCAGATAATTTTTAACACTGTCGCACTGGAGGTCAAGCATTCAACAGATGAACTTCTGCAGGACATTTCAGGTCTAAACAGTAGTAAGTCTCTTCAAGAGCATGACGATAGTGACCTACATTTATTGGGCTCTACCCTGATAATGCTTCTCAAGACTTCAACAAGTGGCTATCAGGTATCCAGAAATCTCTGGAAAGTGTCATAATAAATGTTTACTGATATATGGAAGGCCGATATCTTGTACTTTTGTTATGAAGGCACTAATAGACTGACATATAACCTCTTGTCTCTCTTTATTTCTCTCTCATTCTCTCAATAGATAGACAGACAGTTAGATATAGTTTTTTTGTGTGTATATATATATATATATATATATATGAGACTTTTCCACACTTCTCACATGACTAGTTTATAAACCATGAAATCTTACTATCAATATCATGAACTCAAATAAGCTCTGAGTCAGTTACATTTAAGGATGTTTAGAATTCTTATTACATTTCTAATTATTTATCATATCACATTTCTTTATATATAGTTATGTTTATTCCTCTCCATGAGAATAAGGGCAAATTTGTAGGACAGGTCATGACTGTACAATAAAGGAGGCATATTTATCTTGTGTTCCTTGCATTTTCATACATCTATTGCTATAGTGTTCAAGCAGAAGGGCATACATTATCTGGAGGAAAGTATTTCTTTACAAATTTTACTTAGTGTTAGCATTGAGATACTAAATAATTCATGAGTGAATCAGGAAATCCATTAATCAGCTTTTTTCTAAGATCGATGTTTTCTGACTGTATTTCTAAAGTTACCCAGGTTGTCTTGATATTTACTGCACCAGAGGATATGAGGAAACACACTCCCAGAGTCTTCATGGCCTTAGAAGTCTAAGTCACCTCTGACATAGACAGCCATACCTTAACACTTTTGAAAGCCATTATAACCTAGTACACATTCTTTAAAGCAAATATTCATACTGTACTTGGAACATTAAGATTACTAAAAGTGTATTTGGCACACTCAGAGTAAGCCTCTTCCACATCTGAAAGTATAAAAAATAAATGTTGGCAGCTATATTTCAGTTATGATAGAAATTTTCTGACAGCTTTCTTCTCTATTGCTCATAAAAAGATGACTTAAGTGAACTAGTGTCAGGTGGATTAGTAAAATTCTCTTCCAACTGCCAGAAGATTATGTCTATATAGCTCCTTTAAACTCTCAATATTAGTCTTGAAAGCAGGAAATGTCTACGTTTAAAATTTAGTATTTCTTTGTGAATAATTAACAGGGCCTCTAATTTTGGTAGAAATTATATATATAGTTCAGTGAAGGTTATGGGTTGTGTGCTTATGTAATTAACTTATAACCTTTGTCCTAGTTTGATTTTGGCTTATGTAATAAACACTGATCAAAACTAACATGAGAAAGAAAATGATTATTTAACTTATAGGCTAACTTATAAGTGTCAGGGAAGAATGTTGATAACTCCCTGGTAAGAAATAATGATAAGTTCTCCCTTGTTTGCTTAGCTACCTCTCTTAACTTACAGCACAAGCCCTATCTGCATGGGGCTGGAACTGTCCAACAGTAATAGTCTGGGACATCTCACATCTCTCAGGAATGAAGAATAGGCCCCCAAAGACAGCACAATGTGAGGAAGGCAATTCTTCAATACAGAGTCCTTCTTTCCAGGTGTGTATAGCTCACATGTCAAGTTCACAGAAACTAACCAGCACAATCTTTAGGCCTATCATTGATATGGACAAAAATGAAATAGTAACAGTCAGTATCCATAGAAAAGGTTTATCCAGTAAAATATAATTGTGTTTTTAAGAGTGGCAAATCTGCAAAATCAAATAAGATGCTTTTCCTGAAGTCTATGCTAGCACCTGGGACAGGAGACCACCTGGATTAAAGTGAATATCAGCAACAACAGAAACAACAGAAAGCCTACACACTCACGAAAACTGAATAACCCTCTACTCAATGACCCATGGAGAAGGGAAGAAAGGAAGGAAGGAAGGAAGGAAGGAAGGAGGGAAGGAAGGAAGGAGGAGGGAGGGAGGAAGGGAGGGAGGGAGGGGAGGGAGGGGGGAAGGAGGGGAGGAGGGGAGGAGGGAGGAGAGGGAGGGAGGGTAGGGGGGGAGGAAGGAAGGGAGAGGATGAGGGAGGAAGGGAGGGAGGGGGAGAGAGAGAATGAGAGAGGGAGGGAGGGAGGGAAGGAGGAGGGAGGGAAGGAGGGAAGGTGGGAGGGAGGGAGGGGAGGAAGGGAGGATATGGGAGGAGGAGGAGGGAGGAAGGAAGGAGGGAAGGAAGGGAGAGGAGGAAGGAGGAGGGAGGGAGGGAGGAAGAAGGAGGGGAGAAGGGAGGAAGAAGGAGGAAGGGAAGGGAGGGAGGGAGGAAGGAGAAGGGAGGAAGGAGGAAGGGAGGAGGAAGGAAGGGAGGAAGGGGAGGGAGGGAGAGGAAGGGGAGGAAGGGAGGAAGGGAGAAGGAGGGAGGAAGGAAGGAGGAAGGAGGTCTAAAGGGGAATGAAGGAAGGAAAGGAGGAGGAAACCTAAGGAAGGAAAGGGAGGGGAACACAATGAAAAAACAATAGGAGGAAGGAAGGAGAAGGAGGAAGGAAGGAAGGGAGGAGGGAGAAGGGAGGAGGAGGGAGGAGGAAGGGAGGGAGGAAGGAAGGAGGAAGAAGGGGAGGAAGGGAAGGAAGGAAGGAGGAAGGAAGGAAAGGAGGAGGGAAAGAAGGGAAGGAGGGAGGAGAAAGGAGGAAGGAAGGAGGAAGGAAGGAGGAGGGAGGAGGGAGGAAGGGGAGGGAAGGAGGAAGGGGAAGGAAGGGAGGAAGGGGAGGGAGGGGAAGGAGGAAGGAGGAAGAAGGAGGAAGGGGAGGAAGGGAGGGGAAAGGGAGGAAGGAGGAGGGGGAGGGAGGGGAGGGAGGGAAGGAGGGAAGGAAGGAGAAGGAGGGAGGAAGGAGGAAGGAGGGGAAGGGAGGAGGAGGAAGGAAGGGAGGAAGGAAGGAGGAAGGAGGAAGGGGAGGGGAGGAGGAAGGGAGGAGGAAGGAAGGGAGGGAGGGAGGAGGGAGGAAAGGGAAGGAAGGAGGGAAAGGAAGGGAGGAGGGGGGAGGGAGGGGGGAGGGGAGGGGAGGGAGGAGGGGAGGAAGGAAGGGAGACAAGCTGTCTAGAATTTAATGAAATCGAATGCACAACAAACCTAAAATAATGAGACACAATGAAAACAATGTGAATAGGAACATTAATAGC
Organism: Rattus rattus; assembly: GCF_011064425.1. NCBI lineage: Eukaryota > Metazoa > Chordata > Mammalia > Rodentia > Muridae > Rattus > Rattus rattus. Next base: position 79,380,869 of record NC_046160.1, on the reverse strand, counting down.
ACTAATATCTTCATCAAGAAATTAGTGAGCTCTCATACAATCAACTTAACAGCATACCTGAAAACTCTAGGACAAAAAGATGGAAACTCGCTTGGGAGCAGTAGATGAGAGGAAATTCCAGGCTGAAATAGATCAATTAAAAAGAGAACAGTACAAAGAATCAACAAAACCAAGAGCTGTCTCTTCGAGAAATCAACAAGATAGATAAATCATTAGGAAAACTAAAAGAGACATAGAAACAGTATTCAAATGAACAAAATCAGAAATGAAAAGGGAGACATCCATCCCATATACAAACACCAAGCCCGAACAATATTGTGGATGCCAGGAGATGCCTGCAGACAGGAGCCTGATATAGCTGTCTCCTGAGAGGCCCTGACAAGAACAGAGGTGAATGCCCTCAGCCAACCATTGGACTGGGAGGGGGTCCCCAGTGGGGGAGTTGGAGGGAAGAATGAAAGAGTTGAGGAGGTTTGCAACCCCATAAGAACAATGACCAACCAGAGACCCTAGAGCTCCCAGGGACTGGGCCACTGGGTTACTGTCCCAGGTATACATGAAGATGGACTTGTGACTCCAGCCACATGTGTGTGAGGGAAGGGGGGGGTGAGAAGGGTGGCCTTGTCAGGTGTCTATGGGAAGGGAGGACCTTGGTCCTGTCAGGACTCAGTGGCCCGTTTTGGGGAGTGTCGGGGTAGGGAGGTAGGAGGGAGTAGGTGGGTGAAGGGTGCCCTCATGGAGGCAGGGGGAGGGGAAACAGGATGGTGGGTTTCTGGAGGGGAGGTCAGGAGGAGTATGGCATTTGAAGTGTAGATAGGAGGATGTCCAATAAGGAAAAAAAGAGAAAGGAAAAGAAAGAATATAACAGAAACTGAGGAAATTCAAAGAATCATTAGGTCTTACTTCAAAAGCATGTACTCCACAAAATTGGAAAATCTAAAATAAATGGACAATTTTCTCCATAGATACCACTTACCAACATTAAATCAAGATCAGGTAAACAATCTAAATAGACCTTTAACATCTAAGGAAATCAAAGCAGTCATTAAAAGTCATGAAACCCAAAGAAGTCCAGGGCCAGATGGTTCTAGTACAGAATTCCACCAGGCTTTAAAAGAAGAGCTAATACGAATACTCCTCAAACTATTGCACAAAATATAAACAGAAGGAATATTGCCAAAGCCATTCTATGAGGTCAAAGTCACCCTGAAACCTAAACCACACAAAGACTCAACAAAGAAAGAGAATTTCAGATCAATATCCCTAATGAACAGGATGCAAAAATACACTGGCCAGACTTTAGCTTCTTAGACCTCAATGCCCACCACAAGTGACCCATTTCCTTCAACAAGGCCACACCTACTCCAACAAAACAACACTTCTTAAGAGTGTCACTCCCTATGACCAAGCATACAAACACACTAGTTATGGGAGCTGGTCCTATTCAAACTACTACAGGTTATCACCATGAAGATTTGGTAGTCTCCATGCAGACAAAACATAAGAAAAATGGACATCCTTCTAAAGCACCAATTTCTTCCCCACATTCTACAATTAACCTTTATCCATTCATCAATAATAACCATTTAAGGACCCATGAAAACATATAACTGTAGCTGCTTCTATTCTAGTCATAAGCATATGTTAACTACAACCTTCTAAATTTATTTGGCACTTCAAATTTCCAACTGGCCATTTGCTGTACATATCAGTTCTCTGACAAAACAGAAAAAAAGTGGTTTCTATTTTATCTAGCATTTTCTTATTGCAGGGATCAACTTAACAATTTTCCATTCCTGTTCTTGTGAGCTGAAACAGAAAATGAATTTGTTTTATTTAAAGTCAATGTGTCAGGGTAGCAGTAGATAACTAATACCAAACAGTAGAAAGACACATTTTCAGCAGTATTCTTCTAACAGGTAGTTGACTCAAAAAGACTATATAAGGTGTTTGAGATAAAGAGAATGACTTGTCACTGGTAATGGGCAAGAACAGGAAGAGGAAATTCCCAGTCAGCTATGCAACCATAAGGTTTGGGATGAAATTATACCAAAGACATATTTCCAATTTTGTAATACTTCCAATTTTAGTGTGATTATCACCATGGAACCCTATCATAAGTCCCAGGGTAACAGGGTAACAGTTTTTGTATATAGTCCTCTTTATACAATAACTTCCTTGGTATATGTGTCAATTTTATCTGATGTTTTATGCATTCATATTTTTGAGTTCTGCTGCATAATTACAAATGTCACTTCGATAAAATTTTACCTGTGTTATTTTGTGTATTTTGAAAGCTGGTTTTCTACCTCACACCTGTCAGAATGATTAAAATAAAAAACTCAGGTAATGGCAGATGCTGGTGAGGCTGTGGAGAAAGAGGAACACTCCTTCATTGTTGATGGAATTGCAAGCTGGTACAGCCACTCTAGAAATCAGTCTGGTAGTTCTTCAGAAAACTGGGCGTAGTACTACCTGAGGACCCAGCTATACCACTCCTGAGCTCTAACGTATAACAAGGACACATGCACCACTATGTTCATAGCAGTCTTATTTATAATGGCCAGAAGCTGGAAAGACACCAAATGTCCTTCAACAGAGGAATGGATACAGAAAATGTGGTACATTTACACAATGCAGTGCTACTCAGCTATTAAAAACAATGACTTCATGAAATTCTTAGGCAAATGGATAGAACTAGAAAATATCATCCTGAGGGAAGTAACTCAATCACAAAAAACAAAAGCGAAAAAAAAACCACACAAGTTATGCACTCACTGATAAGTGGAAATTAGCCCAAAAACTCGAATTACCCAAGATGCAATCCACAGACCACATGAAGCCAAGAAGAAAGACGACCAAAGTGTAGATGCTTCAGTCCCTTGGAAAAGGGGGAGTAAAAATATTCATAGGAGGAGATATGGAGACAAAGTTTGGAGCAGAGACTGAAGGAATGACCATTTAGAGCCTGTCTCATCTGGGTATACAGCCCATTTATACACAGGCACCAAACACAGACAACATTGATAAAGCTAAGACAGGAGTCTGATATAGCTGTCTCCTGATAGGCTCAGCCAGAGCATGACAAATACAGAAGGCGAATGCTAGCAGCAAACCTTTGAACTGAGAACAGAGTCCCAATTGGAGGAGTTAGAGAAAGGTTTGAAGGAGCTAAAGAGGCTTGCAACCCCATAAGAACAACAATACCAACCAACCATGGTTAAACCACTACCCAAAGAGTACACATGGACAGACCCATGGCTCTAGCTGCTTATGTAGCAGAGGATGGCCTTGTTGGGCACCGATGGAAGGAGAAGCCCTTGGTCCTGCCAAGGCTGGATCCCCCAGTGTAGGGGAATGTCAGGATAGGAAGGGGAGGTGGTGGGGAACGGGATATGGGGCTTATGTATGGTAATCCAGGAAAGGGAATAACATTTGAAATGTAAATAAAAAATATTCAATTGAAAAAAGAAAGCTAGTTTTAAATATTATCTACTTTTAATCAAAATCAACTAAACACTAATTAACTTCTCAGCACACTCATTGTAGCTTCCTTTTCAAAAGTAATTAATTTTGGCCTACTTCTCAAAAGGCAGATGCTTTTTATGTCATAGATTATAAGTAGAGTTGTACATCATCCAAGAGGCCTACTGAAGCACTAAATTATAATTTAAATATTAATAGTTAAGATATCCCTAATGAGTAGATAAACATAAATTACGACAAGATTTCTATCAAAGTTTGAAATCACCAAAAAGGCAAAATAGTTTATTTACTAAGAGAAAGGCTTCCTACAAGTTACACAAACCCAGTTACACAAACACTGTAAATTCTTACAGTATTAAAATGGTATTAACTATTCTAGCCCTCATTCCAACCAAGAGTCATTCTTTTCAATATTTAACTAGCTGTAAATTATCTAAACATACACTTTCCTAAATTCTGCATGGCAGAATTGAAGTACAAAAATTGTGTTTTAATATAGTGCACATTTCTTATTTTGCCAAGCTAGTTTCTTTACTCCATAATAGAAAATCAATATTTCTTTTGATTAGATGCTGGCTCATATATTAATGACTAAACATCACTCAGCATTTGGCTGCAATTGACAGAAATACTTCAGTCCAACAGATGAAGTGAACTATATTTTATTTTTTGTGATTTCTTGAATCAGCACTATTCACATGTCCTTTAATGAGGCTTCCATCTAGAGCTAAGTAGGCAAAACAGCTAAGTCCTTTCCTAGATATAAAAAATAAGCATTAGAAACTCCATTCTCTGAAAAAATCCCTATGCATCATGACTTGAGCACATCTGCTGAGATTTAGATATAAATGATAAAACCCATGAGCATTCTAGCATGGGGATGCCCTTCTACAGCTATCTATAGATCCCTGTGCTTTGTCAGTTAGATATCTGATTCTGCTTGACTTGACCCAAGCTGTGGAACTTATTAGCAGTTCTTCACAAAGTTATGAACATGAAGAACAGAACCAAGGTTCCAAGCCCTTCTACATACTTCTGGCCAACCATGACGCTCTAAACACACACATGGGAATGGGAATTGACCACACAAAGTAAAATTCAGGAAGACTTGCAGAGAGTTTGAGCTCTTAACGTGCTCTATCAAGAGAGATTCGTCACTGAAGAGACATCCTTTCAACCTCACTATTCAGAGAAAATACTACTTATTAAGAGAGACCATCCTAGTGCCCAGGAATAAACGAAGAACATGCATGCCTATTTTACCATGTAGAAAAGTATAATATAAAACAACTGTAGCCATGATTCAACAGCCAAGTTTATATTAGAAGGGAATACAATGCATATGAAACCATGAAATTGAGCGAAAAGGAGGAGAAGAACTAGAATTGTTAGATCCCATCTGAAATAAATTGTGGAGAGAATTTGCAATGCATGTTTTATTCCATGGTATAACTACAAAAACTCAGAAAATAAATTGAAAGAGGATTAAATTGGTATATTTTAACAACAAAATCACTGCTTATAAACACACGGGGTCTAGTATTGTAGATTGGTAATAAAGTGCTCAGTGAGCATACATATTTAATTCCTGGGGTTTGATCCTTGGAACCACACCAAAAAAAATCACATGAGCAACATACAATTGTGTAATGCCTGCAAGATAAATGCCTTAGACTCAAAACATACCTCAAAAGTAAATTACCATGGAAATAGTAGCAGAAAGAAAGAATAGCCATAGTGAGATAATATAGTGTATATCAAAATACTATTAGAAAAATAAGCCTTTAATTATAACATGTATCATTACAGCAGAAAAAATATGATAACCATAGCTAAATGTTCACCTAATAACAGGTGTCTGACCATAGCAAAAACTTTTTTAAAAGTTCCCAATATTGAGATTTTAATACCTCATCTTCAATAGTAAATAAAATATCTAAAAAGAAAACTCACATGTATATGGAATACTGACATAACTATCAACAAATTTATCCTTATTGCAGAATAAATTCCTCAAAGTACACATGGAATTATCTTTAGAATAAAGTATGTTAAGTCATACAACAGTCTCCATTAATCCAAAAGGATTAGCATACAAAGTATGTTCTCTAACTGTGGCTGAACTAAATCTTGAGAGGGTGGGAGAGAGGGAGAGGGAGAGGTGTGGAAAATCAACAAACACTTGAAAATTATGCTTTGTAGTTCAAAGTGACTCCTGATTCATAAAACAAATTACAAAGCTATAGGATGATATTTTAATGTGGCAGTTTTTTCTAACCAAGTAATTGGTCCATTAGTTGTGCGCAAGTGATTGCTTCTGATTTTTTCAGCTGCCTATTGGGCCTTTTGGAGGGCAGCCATGCCAGGCTCCCTTCTGAAAGCACACCACAGCATCACCAATAGTGTCAGGCCTTGGACCCTCCCTTTGAGCTGGACCCCAATTTGGGCCAGTCACTGAACCTCCTTTCCCTCAGTCCCTTCTCAATTTTTGTCCCTGCAGTTCTTTTAGACAGGAACGATTCTGAGTCAGAGTTTTTGACTGTGGGATGGCAACCCCATCCCTCCATTTAGTGACCTGTCCTTCCACTGGAGGTGGACTCTACAAGTTCCCCTTCCCCACTGTAGAGCACTTCATCTAAGGTCCTTCCCTTTGAATCCTGAGAGTCTCTCACTTCCCAGGTCTCTGGTACTTTCTCAAGGGTTTTCCCATCTCCTACCTCCCAAGGTTGCCTGTTTCCATTCTTTCTGCTGGCCCTCAGGGCTTCACTCCTGTTGTCCCCAACCCCCAAAACCTGATTATGTTCCCCCTTCCCCTTTCCTGTCCCCTTCCTGCCACATACAGAAATATCAGTAAAAGTGTTATTCAAAATTGTCCCACAGGGGAAACAGTGGAGAGATCCATCAACTGGTAAACAGATAAACAAGGTCACGTACCGCACTGCAGCACAAAGTAATGAGATTCTAAGAATGCTACATGAATGAATATCTTGTTCAAATATCTCAAACGTAAAATACTATGTAATCTACTGTATGCCTCCAAGAAGCAGATCTCTACACAGAAAACAAGTTGTAACCCATTGTTCATTCTTTTGTAATAGGGTCAAGGAAGACACTTTGCAGTCTATTGAATGTTACATGTTTAAACCATTTGCTTGGAACTCTCGTTAATATAAAGAATATGTTCAAGACTATAAAAAAAAGGTCAGTTAAATCAAATAATTAGCCCAAAAGATACAATTTTTTTGGATATTTCTTTATTTACATTTCAAATGGTATTTCCTTTCCCGGTTTCCTGTCCATAAGTCCCCTATCTCCTATCCTACCCTTTTTCTAAAAGGGAGTTCCACTCCCCATCTACCACCCCTTACTGTCCACTCCCCCACTGACAATCCCTACACTGGGGTTCCAACCTTGGCAGGACCAAGGGCTTCTCCTTCCATTAGTGCCCAGCAAGGCTATCCTTTGCAACATATGCAGTTAGAGGAATGGATACAGGAAATGTGGTATATTTACACAATGGAGTACTACTCAGCTATCAAAAACAATGACTTCATGAAATTCATAGGTAAATGGAATGAGCTAGAAAATATCATCCTGAGTGAGATAACCCAACCACAGAAAAACACAGATGGCGTGCACTCATTGATAAGTGGATATTAGCCCAAAAGCTCAAATTACCCAAGATGCACAGAACACATGAAACTCAAGAAGGATGACCAAAATGCGAATGCTTCACTCCTTCTTAAAAGGGAGAACAAAAATATCCGTAGGAGGGGATATGGAGGCAAAGTTTAAAGCAGAGACTGAAGGAACGGTCATTCAGCGTCTGCCCTACATGTTGTCCATATATATAAAGCCACCAAAACTAGATAAGATGGATGAAGCTAAGAAGTTCATGCTGACAGGAACCAGATATAGATCTCTCCTGAGAGATACAGCCAGCACATGTCAAATACAGAGGAGACTGATAGCAGCAAACCACTGAACTGAGAAGGAGATCCCCATTGGAGGAATTAGACAAAGGATAAAATCTTTAAAATTTTTTAAAAAGGACAGTTTAGGGCTTAAGATAACTAATTATTTTGTTCATTTATATCTACAACAGTGCATTTTCAAACTGGCAATGCTTTTAAGAGACTAGAAATGCCTAACGTCCCTGGAGCTGATTATTAATTTTACTCCCTACATGTTCAGAATAAAGTTTCATACCATACAATAGAAATCTAATCTTTGATGTTTTATATCTTTAATGTCACATTCTAAAGACTTCCCCATTCCTTTAATTTTGTTTCAAGTCCTGTTTTTAATATTTTCCATAAAATGTTATTGATTTTTTGAAGTTTCAAATAAATGACTAAAAAACTATTTCCATTTTCAAGTCTAAATATTTGCAAGGTTCTTAATGTATAAGTTTGGCTTCCAGAAGAATATAAACAAAAATATTTAACAGTTTATGCTTTTGTCTAAAATTAAAGTATTTGTTTCTCTGTAGTATTATATTAATAATCTAATAACTAATAATCTAATAAAGAAAAGTTTAGCTCTTTGCTAATATTTCCATAATTATCAATTATATATTCTTATTTGAATTTTGCTGAGCTAAGAATTTGATGGCAATTCTGAAAACTTTTTTCTTTGTTGCTTTTACTTTCCTAAAATTTTTTTCTTTATTTTTATATTTTTAGATTTTGCCTGCATGTATGTGCATTATATGTATGCGGTGCTCTTTTTTTACTGGATATATTTCTTTATTTACATTTCAAATGTTATTCCCTTTACTGGTTTCCTGTCCATAAGACCCCTAATCATTCCCCCTCCCCATAAAGCTGTTCCCCCATCCACCCCGAATGCCACCCTCCCCCCCTCGACATTCCCCTGCACTGGGGGTCCAACCTTGGGAGGACCAAGGGCTTCCCCTTCCACTGGTGCCCCAACAAGGCTATTCTCTGCTACATATGCAGCTAGAGTCCTGAGTCAGTCAATGAATAGTCTTTGGTTAGTTGTTTAGTCCCTGGAAGCTCTGGTTCATTGGAATTGTTGTTTTTATGGGACTGCAAGCACCTTCAGCTCCCTTAATCCCTCCTGCGATCCCCCCGAAGGGGGTCCCATTCTCAGTTCAGTGGTTTGTCACTAGCAATCACCTCTGTATTTGACATGGTTGTGTCTCTCAGGAGAGAGCAATATCCAGTCCCTCTCAGCATGTACTTGTAAGCTATATCAATGTATCTAGTTTTGGTAGCTGTACATATCTATGGGTCACATGTGGGGCAGACTCTGAATGGCCGTTCCTTCAGTCTGTGCTCTAAATTTTGCCTCATATCCCCTCCTATGGATATTTTTGTTCTCTCTTTTAAGAAGGAGTGGAAGCTTCCAAGTTTTGGTCGTCCTTCTTGAAATTTCTGTGGTCTGTGAATTGCATCTTGGGTAATTTGAGCTTTTGGGCTAATATCCACTATCAGTGAGTGCACACCATCTGTGATTTTCTGTGATCGGATTACCTCACTCAGGACAATATTTTCCAGTTCAATCCATTTGCCTATGAACTAATTGTTTTTGATTGCTGTGTAGTACTCTATTGTGTAGATGTACTATATTGTTTGAATCCATTCTTTTCTTGAAAGGCATCTGGATTTTCCAGCTTCTGGCTATTATGAATATGGCTATTTACATAGTGGAGCATGTGTCTTTGTTGTATGTTGGAGCATCTTTTGGGTATATGCCCAAGAAATTTATAGCTAGGTCCTCAGGTAATGCAATATCCAATTTTCTGAGGAATCTCCAGATTGATTTCCAGAGTGGTTGTACCAGTTTGCAGTCCACCAACATTGGAGGAGAGTTCCTCTTTCTCCATATCCTTGCCAGCATCTGATGTCATCTTTGTTTTTTTATCTTAGCCATTCTGACTGGTATAAGGTGGAATGCCAGGGTTGTTCTGATTTGCATTTCCCTGATGACTAATGGTGCTGAATATTTCTTTAGGTGCTTTTCAACCATTCAATATTCCACACCAGTGAATTTTTTGTTTAGATCTATATCCCATTTTTAGTAGGGTTATTTGACTCTCTGGACTCTAACTTCTTGAGTTCCTGGTATATTTTGGATATAAGCCCTCTATCAGATGTAGGATTGATAAAGTTCTTTTCCCAACCTGTTGGTTGCCATTTTAGCCTAATGACAGTGTCCTTTGCATTACAGAAGCTTTGCAGTTTTATGAGGTCCCATTTGATGATTCTTGATCTTAGAGCATAAGCCACTGGTGTTCTGTTCAGGAAATTTTCCCAAGTGCCCAAGTGTTCAAAATCTTCCCCACATTTTTTTTTAGTTTGAGTTTATCTGGTTTGATGAGGAGGTCCTTGATACAATTGTTCTTAAGCTTTGTACAAGGTGATAAGAATGGATCAATTTGTGTTCTTCTACATGCTGACCCTCAGCAACATTTGTTAAAAATGCTATCTTTCTTCCATTGGATGGTTTTAGCTCCTTCACCAAAGATCAAGTGACCATAGGTGTGTGGGTTCATTTCTGGGTCTTCAATTCTGTTCCACTGATCTATCTGCCTGTCTCTGTACCAATACCATACAGTTTTTATGACTATTGCTCTGTAATACTGCTTGAAGTCAGGGATGGTGATTCCCCCAGAAGTTCTTTTATTGTTGAGTATAGTTTTTGTTACCCTGGATTTTTTGCTAATGAATTTGCAAATTGCTCTTTCTATCTCTATAAAGAATTGAGTTGGAATTTTGATGGGGATTGCATTGAATCTGAAGATTGCTTTCAGCGAGATAGCCATTTTTGCTATTTTAATCCTGCCTGTCTATGAGCATGGGAGATCTTTCTATCTTCTGAGGTCTTCTTCAATTTCTTTCTTCAGAAACTTGAAGTTCTTGTCCCACAGATCTTTCACTTGCTTGGTTAAAGCCACACCAAGATATTTTATATTATTTGGTACTATTGTGAAGGGTGTCATTTCCCTAATTTCTTTCTCAGTCTGTTTATCCTTTGAGTAGAGGAAGGCTACTGATTTGTTTAAATTAATTTTATAACCAGATATTTTACTGAAGTTGTTTATCAGGTTTAGTAGTTCTCTGGTGGAACTTTTGGAGTCACTTAAGTACACTATCGTATCATCAGCAAATAGTGATATTTTGACTTCTTTTGTTCCAATTTGTATCCTTTTACCTCCTCTTGTTGTCTGACAGCTCTGGCTGAGATTTTGAGGACTTTATTGAATAAGTAGGGAGAAAGTGGGGCAGCTTTGTCTAGTCCCTGATTTTAGTGGGATTGCTTCAAGTTTCTCTCCATTTAGTTTGATGTTAGCTTCTGGTTTGTTGTATATGGCTTTTACTATGTTTAGGTATGGACCTAGAATTCCTGATCATTCCAGGACTTTTATCATGATGTGGTGTTGAATTTTGCCAAATGCTTTCTCAGCATCTAATGAAATGTTCATGTGATTTTTATCTTTGAGTTTGTTTATATAGTACATTATGTTAATGGTTTTCCATATATTTAACCATTCCTGGATCCCTGGAATGAAGCCTATTGATCATGATGGGTGATTGTTTTGATGTGTTCTTGGATTCTGTTTGCAAGAATTTTATTGAGTATTTTTGTATCGATATTCATAAGGGAAATTGGTCTGGTTTCCTTTCTTTGTTCGGTCTTTGTGTGGTTTATATATAAGAGCAATTTTGGCTTCGTAGAATGAATTTGGTAGCACTCCGTATGTTTCTATTTTGTGGAATAGTTTGGAAATAGTGTTGGTATGAGGGTTTCTATGAAGGTCTGATCGAATTCTGAACTAATCTCATCTGGTTCTGGGCTCTTTTTTGGTTGGGAGATTTTAGGAGTTATAGGGTTGTATAGATGGTTTATTTGTTCCTGATTTAACTTTGGTACCTGGTATCTGTCTAGAAAACTGTCCATTTCCTCCAGTTGTTCCAGTTTTGTTGAATATAGACTTTTGTAGTAGGATCTGATGATATTTTTAATTTCCTCAAATTCTGTTGTTATGTCTCCCTTTTCTGATTTTTGAAAACCAGGAGCTGGTTCTTTGAGAAAATCAACAAGATAGATAAACCCTTAGCCAGACTACCCAGAGGTCAAAGAGACTGAAAACTTTTAAGATCTAAGTTTTGACTCTTTTTGGTTTTGGTGACCTCCATTTTATGCACAACCCTTGTTTTAAGTTCTGAATGTATATAAAGATAACAGAAAACATGTAGCCTGGAAGAAATCACAAAACTTCCATACAGTAAAATTTCTTAGCAAGCCACAAACTTAGTTATATATCCTAGTTTTCTGTTTTTTTATTTTCTTTTTATATTTGTTTAGCTTTGTTTTCTTAAAAACAAAACATTTATAATGCCCACTGATTTTGAGAGTTTTGACTTGAAATTAAGCAGTCATTCGGTTCATGTTCTTGTTCCTGTGACATGAGTCACTCCCCTTGATTGTAGCTGTTTGATGTTGAATGTCTTAAAATCTAAAGTTATTATTCCATTTTGAAATGCTACTGTGATTGTTTTATAATAACAAATTGATTAGAAAAAGATGAGTTAGTTGTTTGTATTATAATTATATGAAAACATCTTAAACATGTTCTGGGACAGAAAGTAAAACGTTTATGCAACCAAATCTTTAAAAAGGGTTTTAATATGGCTTCATATATAATCACTAAATGAATTCAATTAATTCAGTTTAGTTTGTTAATTTTAATGCTATCCCTTCCTTAGCAAGAAAGCCAAACTCAGCACTTTCTAATGTAATTTCCCTTAGTAGCTATTTATTTTTTTAGTAATAGCAAATTAAAACACATTGCATGCTTCAAATGATGAAATATTGAGATTCAAGTTCCTAAGTCCAAGTAGTTTTCATGGAATTTGCATAGAGTTTAGGTTAAAGTTTTACTTTAACAAATTTATTTGTTTTTTTTTCTTTTATTGAAAATATGTTTTTTCACCTTCAGGCGTGGAGCTGACCCTGTGATAAAGGTCTCTGTACCCAGATCCTGCTGGTAGAAAACCAGTCTCCAGGAGTGCTGACACATAGGCTTACAGGAGAGTCAAGCCACTGTCAGAGACAGCAAGACAAGATAACACCAGAGATAAGCAGATGGTGAGAAGCAAGGGCAAGAACCTAAGCAACAGAAACCAAGGTCACTTAGCATCAACACAACCCAGTTCTTCCAACACAGCAAGTCCTGAATACCTGAACACACAGAAAAGCAACATTTTGATGTAAAATCACAACTCATGATGATATTAAAGATCTTTAAGAAGGACATAAATAACTTCCTTAACGAAATACAGGATAACACAGGTAAACAGATAGAAGTCCTTAAAGAGGAAACAAAAAAATCCCTTAAAGAATTACAGGAAAATGCAAATAAACAGGTGAAGGAATTGAAAAAATACATCCAGGATCTAAAAATGAAAATAGAATCAATAAAGAAATGACAAAGGGAGATAACCCTGGACATAGAAAACCTAGGAAAAAGATCATTACCAACAGAATAAAAAAGATTGAAGAGAGAATCTCAGGGGCAGATGATACCATAGAAAATATTGACACAACCATCAAAGAAAATGTAAAATGCAAAATGCTCCTAACACAAAATATCCAGGAAATACAGAATCAATGAGAAGATCAAACCTAAGGATAATAGGTATAGAAGAGAGTGAAGACTCCAACTCAAAGGACCAGTAAATATCTTCAACAAAATCATAGAAGAAAACTTCCCTAACCTAAAGAAAGAGATGCCTGTAAACATACAAGAAGCCTACAGAACTCCCAACCCTAAATATCTATGCTCCAAATACAAGGGCACCTACATACATAAAAGAAACCTTACTAAAGCTCAAAGCACCTCACACAATAATAGTAGGAGATTTCAACACCCCACTCTCATCAATGGACAGATCATGGAAACAGAAATTAAACAGAGACGTAGACAGACTAAGAGAAATCATGAACCAAATGGACTTAACAGATATTTATAGAACATTCTATCCTAAAACAAAAGGATATACCTTCTTCTCACCACCTCATGGTACTTTCTCCAAAATTGACCATATAAAACATAAAACAGAACTCTAAATAGTCTGGACCAGAAAAGAAATTCCTCCTGTCACATTATAGTTAAAACACCAAATGCAAAAAACAAAGAAAGAATATTAAAAACAGTAAGGAAAAATGGTCAAGTATCATAGCATGACAGGCCTATAAGAATCATACCAGACTTTTCACCAGAGACTATGAAAACCAGAAGATCCTCGTCCGATGTCATACAGAACCTAAGAGAACACAAATGTCAGCCCAGGCTACTATACCCAGCAAAATTCTCAATTAACATTGATAGAGAAACCAAGATATTCCATGACAAAACCAAATTTATACAATATCTTTCCACAAATCCAGCCCTACAAAGGATAATAGATGGAAAACTCCAATACGAGGAGGGAAACTACACTCTAGAAAAAGCAAAAATGTAATCTTTCAACTAACCCAAAAGAAAATAATCACACAAACATATTTCCACTTTTAACAACAAAAATAGCAGGAAATAACAATCATTGCTCCCTATTATATCTCAACCTCAATGGACTCAATTCCCCAATAAAAAGACATAGACTGGGGTTGGGGATTTAGCTCAGTGGTAGAGCGCTTGCCTAGCAAGCACAAGGCCCTGGGTTCAGTCCCCAGCTCCGAAAAAAAAAAAAGACATAGACTAACAGATTGGCTACATAAAGAGGACCCAGCATTTTGCTGCCTACAGGAAACACACCTCAGTGACAAAGACAGATACTACTTAAGAGTAAAAGCCTGGAAAACAATTTTCCAAGCAAATGGTCCCAAGAAACAAGCTGAAGTAGCCATACTAATATCGAATAAAATTGACTTTCAACCAAAAGTTATCAAAAAAAGATAAGGACAGATACTTCATATTCATCAAAGGAAAAAACTAAGATGAACTCTCAATTCTGAATATCTAACTCCAAATGCAAGGGCATCTACATTCATAAAAGAAACCTTACTAAGCTCAAAGCACACATTTCATCTCATACAATAGTAGTGGAAGACTTTAATATACCACTCTCATAAATGGACAGATGATGGAAACAGAAACTAAAAAGGGACATAGAGAAATTAACAGAAGTTATGAACCAAGTGGATTTAACAGATATTTATGGAACATTTCATCTTGAAACAAAAGATTATACCTTCTTTTCAGTACCTCATGGTACCTTCTCCAAAACTGACCCTATAATTGGTCTCAAAACAGGCCCTAACAGATACAAGAAGATAGAAATAATCCCATGCATCCTATCAAATCAACATGGAGTAAGGCTGATCTTCAGTAACAACAAAAACGACAGAAAGCTCACAAACACATGGAAGCCGAATTTCTACTCAAAACTGAAGCTCTATTCAATGATAACTTGATCAAGGAATAAAGAAAGAAAGCAATTAAAGAAAATACGTTCTTTCATACTAATTGTTTTTATTAGTTTCCACATCTCTCAATTTCCTCACTTCCTCCCAACCCCATCTGGAGTTATACTTTGTCTCTCATTAGAAAAATACAGTACCTAAGGAATAATAAAAAAAATAAGATAAAGCAAAAACAGATACATTAGGATAGGACAAAACAAACAGAAGAAAAACAGCTAAAGTAAAAGCAAGAGAAACATATAGATGCAGAAACACACAGGAATCACATAAAAACACAAAACGGTAAGCTGTATACACAAAATGACCTGTGAGGTTAAAATATTTAAATTGAAATGTATAAAATGCCCTGACATAAGATTATGGAACAATAACTTCCAAAAATACCACTGAGTAATTTTTGTGTTGGCCATCTGCTTCTGGTGATGGTATCTACTCTTATTTCCCCAGTGAGATTTTATTTGCAAATTACAGTTTTATTCTGTAAACACATCTTGAAATTTCAATTTTATATCTTAACATCAACCTTAGTAAGTGTAACCCTACTTGCTAAAATTTTAACTAAGAAAACAATTAAATTCTACAGACAAATCTAATAGAATAGATTCATTGATTTCACAAATTTTCCTGCTCACCCATCAGACTGTCAACAGCTTCTGATTATCAATCAAAAGGCTTTTTTTATTCCTACAGTTAATTTAAAGAGCCTAAACAAAGTACTACAGTACAAAATAAGTGTCAGAAGTGATTGAGAACTAAGAATTCCCTTACAGGAAAAAGTGAATTACCAAATTCTTTAATGACTCTATTTATACATTTACTATCAATTCCAAATAATGCTTTGCATAAATATTCTGCTTTTATCATTAATTAACCATGACACATTTAAAATGTCTGCATCCTAAGTTTCCTAACAAGGCTTGTCATATTTTGAGTACTCAGAATCAGGATGTCAATAATGTAGTTAAGTCAAGAGACCAAACAGTTATCATTCGTAATATAATTACAATCATTCATCGCTAGTCTCTTAAAATATAGGACTAGCATGGCACTTCCCAGCTATGAGGAATAAAGATCCGCTGGCCTTTTTATTATACTGTCGAAAACCAACAATAAAAGTGAGCGGATAAGAAGCGATGGCAGGAAAATCCAGAATTGGAGCTTTCTCTTATATTTTTCGATTTTGAGAAAAGTCTCATGTTGCCCAGACAACCCTGGAACTTGCCATGTAGCTTTAGATGCCATTGAACTTGTTAAATTACTGCTCACACCTCTCAAGCGCTGGTTTCACAGGCCGTCAAGGGACCTCAAGAGAGCTTCTGCAATGCAGATCCTCACACAGAGAAAAGTCATATTACAGAGAATGAGTTTCTTCTTTCTCAAACCATCAGGATGATGTCCGAGGAGCACACAATGTTAAGGAGATTGGCAAGGAAGAGTGAGTAAATGAGACTGATTATGATGTAAGAGACCGGGCATTGCTAACAGAAGCACAGACTCTAAAAGGAAGCTTATGTATGACCATGAAAGGATTGCTTCACTTGTGGGATCCCCACTGCCCAATTGGCCCATGAAATCATATCCTATACCTCATCACCTTCATGCTGGTCTTTAAACTATTCCATTTCAGATGGTACTTTTGTTGTGGGTTATAGGCAGCCAACTTGACTCTGCAGCATGCTGAAGATACACAATCCAGTTTATACTTCTAAGAATAAAAGAAGAATCTTAGTTTGAAAAATCCCTTCCTTAAAATGGAACAAAAGACCAGGAAAGGGTTTAAGAAAGTCCCATACTCCCTATTCAAGTTGACTGATGTTTCTCTTCTGGAATTCATGAAAGAATAAAGAATGGTGGATTCGAGTTCCTCCTTTGAAGAGGGAGGTGCTGATTCCCTAATTGGTTCTTGATTTGGTCAAAGAAGGCCTGGACCCAGTCCCTGAACAGAAGGGTAAAAGTGGGACTTCCAGGACACAGGAAGAGAAGATGATGCAGGAAAGAGAAGTAGGGGGCTCTTCAGCCCAGTTTTGGAATGGGAAGCACGCATCAACCATGTAAGATCTTGGGGTAGCCAGAACCGGAGGCCTCACCACAGTGGATATCTGATAAACCTATCTGATAAGGTTAGGTTAGGGCTAGAGATTCTGTGCCCAGCAAGTGTGTTATCTGACATGTTTTAAAATAATAATGCTGTCTGAAGTGTTTTTCGTCTGCATGTAAAGTTGGAGGATAGCTGGCAGCTTGGCGAAGCTAGTCTGGAGGAACAAGAGAAAAGTTCAAAAGGTGGGGTGCAGACAGCAGCTCTTGACTTTCCCAGGTTAGGGGTTAGCTGCATTCTATCCTGGGCTATAGCACAGTCCAAGTTCCCCAAAGGCGGTAGCATGCATTTTAAAATTACATGCAACATTCCTTAAATGAGAAAATAAAAAGCAAAATCTCAAGAAAAAAATGAATAACAAAATATTTCATGTGTGAAGATTTTGAAAGCAGTGAAAAGAAACTAGGAGAAATATAAGGCTGTTAGCAGCTTTGTCAACAGAAGTCTGTACACAATGACACAAATGAGGGGATAACAACCATCAAATTTTTTCTAAGATGTGCTTCTGAAACCAGGACAGATATATATAGATATAGATATAGATATAGATATAGATATAGATATAGATAGATAGATAGATAGATAAATAGATAGATAGATAGATGATAGATAGATAGATAGAAAGAAAGATAGATAGATAGATAGATAGATAGATAGATAGACGAAAATATAGATATAGATATAGATAGATATGATTGCTTGCCAGAGGAAGAAAAAATCCAAAGGACTTCTTCATGGTGGCTCAAGACCATCTTATCGAAAGAGATCTAATGTTCTTCAGATGTGTCTGAAGTTACAGTAACATGAAAAAAAAAGTATATAAGTTTAAAACTCATAAAATTCAAACAGGATATTCTTATATACTGATAGTATAAACTTACATTTCCCATTTCATATCAGTGTTAAATGAAAATTTGGTTTTAAATACTGCTCATACAGTTTGTTAGAAAAATGTAGAGTTTTGGAATTAAAAGTGTAAGCATTTATGTATGATCAAAGCTAACAGTTTAAAAACAGCTATAACTGGTTTATGTATGTTTCATGTAACCACAAAACAGATCTCTAAATGAGATATTCTTTAAAACTAAAGAATGATGAAATGAGGTATGGAATGGTAGGGCAAGGTAAAGACAGGAATATGGTGAAACAGCTAACAGAAACACAGCAAAACACACACATGTGCACGCACACACACACACACACACACACACACACACACACACACACACAATCATGATAGCTAAAACAACCAGGAATAACAAAAGAAGTTTATTATCCCAGACTTCAAGTTGTACTGCAATGAAAACAGAACGGTGTTGCCAAAAAGCAAACATGTTGATGAATGAAATAAAAGTGAAACCCAGACATAATTCTACATAATGAAGATACCTGATTTTTAACCAAGACAACTAGGAAAATTTAGTACCTTCAAAAAATGGTGCGGATCAAACTGGAATGCTACACATAGAAAAATGAAAATCAATCTATATCTACCTCCCTGCACAAAACTCGATTCCAAATGGCTGTATTGATTAGAACATAAGCAGCAAATACAAGCTGCCAACAAGATGTTTATTTTAGCTTTACCAACATGAAAAATTTTTAATTAAAAGATATAGGAAAAATATTCTATGCAGATAGAAACAAAAACAAAACTATTTATTTCTGAGATATTTGTATTATATAAAACACAGTCCAAAATTACAAATTAAAACAAAAATCATTCTATAATAATATTCTCATAAAAAGTAGATTCATCAGTAAAGTATAGCCACAAATATGCATGTGCCAAGCACTGGGGCACTTTACAAGAGTAAATATTTATGGAATAGAAAGACAGTAATTGTTTATACAGGACTTTTGTAATCACAATAATGGGTAGGTAGATCATTGGCACTGGAAGTGAACAGGTAAGCACTGGGCTGTAGATACACTGTATATCAAATGGACCTAAAAGATACAAAATATCGCATCCAAACACACATTCTTACCCTGTGCACACAGTGTCTACAACAGCAATACTGCACAATGATGTCGGTCTATGTCAGGCCAAAAACATACCCCAGCAAGTTCAACAAGACTGAGAGCATACCAAGGAACAGCTGTTCTGACTGCAGAAAACTGGACAGAGGGGAAATTAAACTAGGAATTTTACATATGTTTGAAAATTAAACACTCAATTAAACAATCCATGTGTTTAAAAGGTCAGAGAAATTTACATACACATGTGAATGAACACATATGTAAACTTTTTATATACTTATATATAATTATAGTATAATTATATATAATTATAAATATATATATATATATATATAAAATTGGGTAACCAATTATCAGTATTTGTTACTTCTTCCAAAAATACTGAATATGGAAAAACACCTTTACACTCATTTTGCAAATCTGGCATTACCCTTATATTAAAGCAAGGATACTACCAAAAAATATGAATTTGTATATAATAATCATGATATAATATAATTATTAAATAATCACCTCTCATACCTTAAATATATCGAACTTTTACTAGCCAATACACATTTTAGGAGAATAGTAATAATAAACTTCAGTATATACAAGGAATAATAAGTTATATAATGAGGACTAATAAATTATTTACATATGAATATTTCTATCCCTCTTAATTTATCTCTGAATATTCATGTAAATATATGTATATATTATATTTGTATGTTTACTACACAGACATATGTTATGTGTAGTATAAAATCTCCAATAAACAGAGATGCAAAAATTTTAAAGTAATACACAATTAGTGCATCAGTCCATTAAATACTGCTGTGCCACCATAAGGTGGAATTATGCTTCAATTTTTTTAAATCAATAGCTTTGATTCATCACAATTATGAACCAGAAGAACAAATATAGCAATAATAGCTAGAAAATAAGACACTCAAATGGGAATGACTTTAAAAAGTATTTATTTATGGAATATGAACACATATATACATATATACATTTATAAACATATACACTTATGCAACATACATATAAATATACCATATACATATACACGTACATATATATATAGTATGTCCTGACACACTTCACTGTGAACTAGGACGATTTATAAATTATTTTAGTAAAGCTTTAGAGTATAAAGCCAACATATAAAAGACAGCCTCATTCCTTTAAAATAACATTTTCATGTTATCAAAAAAAAACTAAGAAAATACACCTCCGCAGCAGCATTAAAAAGAAGAAAATGCTTAGGAAAATATTTTACCTGCAGAGTGAAATATCTATTTTATTTTCTGTAAGTTTCTGTAAAACACTGGTGAAATTGAGGAAGCAAATAATCCATGGGCCACATGAATCGATGTCATCATCTCAGTATTACCTACATTGCTACATAGACTCAACATGAGCCCTTTCAAAATTCTAATGAACACTTTAATACAAATTGGAAAATCATCGTAAAATTCGAATGGAACCACAAATGACATAGACAATCTGAAACAATTTCAATGAGAGCAACAGTCTTCAAGCACCTTTCTAATTCAGGTCATAGTTTATACATATTGTAATCAAAGAACTACGGTATGGTCATGGTAACATAAATTTAACAGCAAACAGAGAGTATACCCATATGTATAGTAATCTACAAGGAAAATATAAAGAATATATAATATAAAACAGCATATTCAATGAACACTGCTAG
The DNA here is from genome assembly GCF_011064425.1 of Rattus rattus. Taxonomy (NCBI): domain Eukaryota; kingdom Metazoa; phylum Chordata; class Mammalia; order Rodentia; family Muridae; genus Rattus; species Rattus rattus. The sequence goes on along the minus strand of NC_046160.1, from coordinate 79,360,152 downwards.
GAAATTTGAATATCAGTACAAAAGGGAAAGTAAACCCCCTCCCAATCATATATAAAATCACCTTAAATAGATATGTAAAATTTCTGCAAAAAATAAATATAGGAAAGCCTTGTGACTTTGATCTCACAATGATTTTTTTAAATAACACAAATCATAGATAGCAAAAACAGAGGGACATTAAAAATACTCTGAAAAATACCTGCAAAAATCATATATATATATATATATATAGTCCCCAATTCTAAAATGACCAGAAAACTTTAGTGGACATTTATCCAAAGGAATATGTCAGTGGCCAATAGATCTATACATACTGGACCTCACTAGTCAAAAATATACAGACCAAAATCTGAGTTGAGTATCACCTCATAACTCTTAAAATGCATATAACATATATATGGGTGTAATATGTTATGTTATGTGTGTGTGTGTGTATGTGTGTGAGCATGAGTGTATGTGTGTATAAAACCAGCATTGATGAGAATGTGAGGAAGGAGATTTTTTTTCTTTGTGAGGGATACAGAAATTATGGAAACTAACACAAAGTTTTCTTTAAGAACGTATGACTACAACTACCATATAAGTGGACAACCCCAATTCTATGCATGTATCTAGATATAAAATCACAATCTTAAGAAGGAACTTGGACTTGAGAGTTCATTTGGCAGAATTTTTACAAAGTCAACAAGTAGAAATAACTAGTATCTATTCAAAGATGAGTGATTTAAAGAAAATGTCACAGACACACACACACAGACACACACACATAGACACACACACAGACACACACACACAGACACACACACAGACACAAACACACTGAAATCTAATTTAGTCTTTAAAAAGAAGAAAATTCAGCCATAGCTACATTAATATTTCTAAATTATGGTACCCTGAATCAAATAAGCTAAATGCTGAAAGACGTATGCTGTTTGATTCTCCTGACATGTGAAATCTAAAAATAATAAACTCACAAAAACTAACATACAACATTGCCCAAACCAAAGGAAGGACAAAATAGGAATATTGTGACTAAAATGCACATATATTCCACTATAAAATACTTTCCAAGCCTGTAATATACACTATGGTCCATATAGTCAAAAATCGAACCATTTGACCCTTAAAATTCATTGATAATAATCTCAAATGTGCTTTCCACAAAAGAAACTTTAAATATGACATTTTGTTCCATTGTGAAGATGACTTCATCTTCATACACACACACACACACACACACACACACATATATATATGATCATATTATCATCATTATTTTACATTCCCTATATGTGTATAGTTTTGTCAGTTACACCATCATAAAACTAGAATAAAAACCAAAGAAAATGTATTACACAGGGAAAAGGTCATCCTATTATAAAATATAAATATTATCCTAATCAGAATGTCTATTTGAACAAGCAGTAAAATATATCAATTTTAAAAATGCATATCCAATGTGAAAATAAAAATTGATTCCAGTTCAGGCAAATATAAGAAATTTGATCTTTAAATTTTAAATACTTTAACTCACTGCAAGTTTATCTCAACCCCACACCACTGACGTTATACTATCCTGACAGGAATTGAACCCAGGCTTACCACATGTAGGTAAACATCCTGCCACTGAGCTACATCGTCGGTTTGCCTTTAAATTTTCATTTTTAAACTTAATTAAAATTATTAGTTTAATTAACCTACCTCACTATTTAATTATCCTTTTAAAATTTGCAATAGATGATGTCTACATTGCTAATGAAACATTTTTCTTACCAGATAATATCTAGATGTTATCCAAATTCAACCCAAAATGTACACTTGTACTAGAATAGTTCTACTTGTACTAGATGCCACATTGTGTCATGTTATATATAAGCCATTTCATTAATAATGTGGTTGTAAGTAAAACGCAAAATCTTCAAGGCACAAAAAGCTATAAATATTTCATGACAGATCCGGGCTATTAAATCACACTTATGGAGACTCCAGCAACCCACAAGCCAGACAAAAGTAATGACACTTGGCTTCAAAGTGTCAGAAGATTCACTTGTAAGGATAAAATAACCCCATTCTATTTAAGCAGGAAGCCAATTCTCAGCAAGCTTCTCTCCCTGGAAGGGAAATGATCTCAATGCAATTACCCCTCTGCTGTCAGCATCCAAAGGTCAAATTTGACCATTTGCTATTTTTAAAGGTACTTACTGGGTCCATCTATCAGCTCGCTTGAAGTCTGCAGTTTCTACATTACTAATCTTGAGTGTTAGTGAGAAAGAAGGAATCATAAAAAAAAAAAAAAAATCAAAACTCTGTGTTAACTCCTGAAACAGTCAAATGTAGGAGCTAGGTGGACCTGAAATATGAAAGTTTAAACTCAGTGGGGGATGCAATGGAGTTTCTATGCTGTCCCAGTGACCAGAAAGTCAGGGGAGGGGATACCAAATTAATTCATAGTCTAAGAAAATTCAAATAATTTGGTTGTTCTCTTGCTTTAATATCTCTCTGTGACTTTGTGAATATGGCTTGATTGCTGGTAGAGTTATTTTCTCAGTGTATTCTATTAAAGTTCAATATTTCACAAATATCTCTGTTGTTATAAAGTAATTCTAGAAGTATCTTAGACTATATCCATTTTAACTTAAGATGGTTCCCTGTCTCAAGTTAAAGTCCTCAGATGTTTCTAGATCTATGATGTGACTACATTCCAATAAATTCATCGTAAATATGAATTTTCCTAAACCATAAATGCCTTAAATAGAAAACAACCTAAAAGAATAAAAACTAAATATTTAACCATACCAGCTGCCATCGCAATCAAGGCTGAAAATTCAAAGCGCAACTTCTACTAAAGTCATACTTAATACTGCTTTCATGTCATCATCAAGATAACGATTATACGTCAAACGACCGTTAGGTGGAATTATATCTAAATCATCACCCTACTGAGACACAAATATGTAACCCAAATGTCACTCTAGTCTGCATCCACAGATGATTTTAAGGGGATTTTATTTATAAATTTCCCATTCCTCCCCATAACTCCCTTTCTCATTTTCTTATTTTTAGCTTTATTGATAAATAATTTACATTGGATAATTTTTACCAATTGTATGTATATAGGTCAATCAATGTCATGCATTGTATAGTTCTCACCATGAGCAAAACCCAGAACAGCTCCATTGCCCTAAAATATCTATTTTGCCCTCTTAAGTCAGCTTCCTCCCCTGTCCCTGACCCAAAGTGAATAAGGATAGCAATCAGTGCTTTTGTGATATGATTTTGGTCTAAGCCTTTGTGTGCTGTGCTGTGTGGGCACATGTATGTGTTGATTTTAGTTTTCACTGGAAAGAGTGGAAGAATATGTTTCTAAACTGTGACTTGTAAGGAAATGAAAAAACTATCCAGCAGCAGGGTTTGTTGAAAGAGCAGGATGACAGTTCAGCTCTGAAGCGCGGCTACTCTAGGATCTCACTTGAAGTCAATGGCCCTCCTCTTGGTGCTTGCGTTAAGACTGTTCACGTTGTTCCTACTCTTCCTCTCAGTATTTACCGACATTCTTATAGAAGTTTCCTCCTTCTATGGAGGAGTAATCTCTGAAGACAATGTCCTACATCAATTGTAATTGCCTATTTACTAATAAATTACTTTCGTGTATGTTATGATTTTAACTCTGTCTCGGGCACTTCACTAATAGTTCCATTTATATTACTTGATTTAAATTTTCACACAATCCTATGACGAAAATACCTTTATTAACTTTTGACTACAGGCTGAAAACTGATATAGGAGAGGTTAAATATTGTCCTGGGATACACAGGAAGGAACAGGAAATCCGACCTTTGAGCTGTCACTTACTCCCCAACGCTGCATATTTAAGGCGAGCACAGAGATGATGACTTTGCTATATACACCTCAGAAGCAGTCAGTCTAACTTTTCCTGTCCCCGGTTTACACTGTCTACTAATAACTTTTATGATGTCAACAGGGCTTTTCGGATTTCCTGGAACTGACACCACTGTATTATTAAAATACAGGCTTTACAGTTCTTGCTTGTGTAGCGGCTGCAACTCCCTCGTGATGCTTTCCTGCTTGTTTTTTATTAGCCTATGTTGAATAAGTCCATTCTCCTTCTGGAAGTTAACCTTGGTTTAATTTAATTTTCTTAAAAAACCAATAAGTCTGAAATCTCAGGGCTGTTGTCAGGGTACTTGCAGGGCGCACCTCACCTACAAACTATGACCATTCCGGGGGCATTAGTAATATCCTAATCTTCTTGTCCAGTCATGCCATGGTACATGTATTCTCCAGTTCTGAATCTCTACCAAATCCAGAGACCTTGCCATCCCTGGAAATATTTGCATTTGCATCAAATACCAGAAGATGTCTATCAACAGGAGGTATTTTGTACTTGAAGATAAGCTTATTAGAGTACACAATTAAACAGCCCCAAGGGTTTTTGTGAAAGAAAACTTTGCTTGGTTTTTACATAGCATGTGTTTGCCATATCTTATTCTCTCATTCTCTTACACAGCCAAATCTAGATAATGAATATTAAAATTGTTTGGGTCGTGGAGAAGGCTATAAATAGTCATAGTAAGAAGTTCGACGTGTCCAAAGTGTTATGGTTTCTATGTGAAATGTCTTCCACAGGGTCGTGTGCGTCATCATTCATTCTTGACTTGGGGTACTGTTTAAGGAGGTTGTGAAACCTTTCAGAGGTGGAGCTTTGCAAGAGGACATAGGCCACTAAGAGCAATGAAGGGGACCTTGAGGTTTATAGCCTGACTCTGCTTCCAGCCCTATGTCTGATGCCTGCAACAGTCAGATGCTGACAAGCCTACCACTTCTTCCATAGCTATGAATCACTCTGCCTTCCTATCCTGACAAACTGTATACTCTCACAGAGGACCTGGGTACTAGGTCCTAATGTCAATAGAAGTCACTGATACATAATGTCCTTACAAGTTTTTTGTCTTCTTGTTTGTTTTATTTTTAATCTTTTTTTACAGTCCAGTCATTGACCCCTTCCTGGTTCTTCCAGTTCCTCATCCCATTCCTCCCACCCGAGTCTCCAGATGTCCCCACCCCTACCCCCACCGTCCACCTCTTGCGCCCACTCCTGCCAGGCCTCCTGGGGCCTCAAGCCTCTCTCGAGGGTTAGGTGTATCTTCTCCCAGTGAAGACAGACCAGGCAGTCCTCTGCTTTACATGTTTTGGGGGCCTCTGACCAGCTCATGTATGCTGCCTGGTTGGTGGCTCACTGAGAGATCTCAGGGGTCCAGGTTAATTGAAACTGTGCCCTTAACCGCTGAGCCATCTCTTCAGCCCATGTCCTTAGAAGTATTAAAAACTGACTTTGACAAATCTCATCTGTTGGAATGTGGGCTAAGATTTTGTGAGGATATAATGAGCTTGTGACAACCAATGTTGGTACTATTCAGGAAGGGAATTGACATGGCAACCAATACAAGAAGGAACATGGGAATGCCTGCAGCCTTCCTCAGTTTCTAGGGAAAGTTATGGAAAACGATTCCCATACCTCAGACATTATTCCAAAGACAAATAATATTGTATTTTATATAACCTTGAACATACTGGGCTGCGAAGCAGGCTTCTTTGCTGAATTGTAAACTCATAAATACTTTGTCAAAGGAGCTGTAATAATAAAAATGAACCGTGCCGTGCAAACTACACTCAGGAGCTCAGCCTTCTTGAGTCCCCTGGTTTCTCACTTCAGTTCTTCTGGCATTAATCAGAAGAGGTGGCGTGGCCAAGCTTTCTCATCATTTCATTTCAGTTCAGTTGCTGTAAAGGTTTCTAGTTCTCATAGTGAGCAAAGACAAATACAGAATAAAACACTTACTACACACATTTTGTTCAGTTCCACCAAACGCGCCTAACAAATTATAAATAATAAGACTAAAGCACGGACTACTTAATTCTGCAAAATTATATTACAGTTTATTCGGACTTAAAAAAATTTTTGAAGGAACTTACAAAAAGAATCTTATTTAGAGAGCAATGTGGCTTCAGAGTGGGTGAGGGGGATCAGACCCATGCATTCTTTTCATTGTCTTAAACCTATCACCTTCCATAGTCAGCTAACCTTAGAGAAGCATAAAACTATTTATCTAAGAAATAGAATTTAAATTACCAAACAGGATATTTCTTTCCAGTATAAATCATCTCAATACTTATGAACTCCATTTTAATAAGTAAATTTGTTCAATATGCATATCAAACTCCAATGTTAATTAACCACTTTCTAGAAAGTCTTGAATAATAAAATTCAAATAGAGTTTAAATTGTAATTTATATGGAATTCGATCACTATATTGATAAATTATTTTCTCACAGTGACTTGCATTTTAATTTTAGAGCAATGACTCTATGTAACCAAAAATCTTAGCAGTGGAATTTTTCACTGGGGCCTGTGATGGCGTTTGCCTTATTTCTCATCCTTGCTCCTTTCACTCAACAGCTCCCCTTTTGTTACCCTCATTTCTGTGGGCTTAGATCATCTGTGCCTGTCTGTGGAACATTTTCTTTATTACAAATAGATGGAGAAGGCCCCAACCCCATTAGTAATACTTACTAAGCTCAGTCTTGCATGGACAAGAAAGCTAGCTGTGCAAGCCAGAAGGCTCAAGCCAATTCCTGCCTCCGGGTTCCTTCCTTGAGCTCCTGACTTGGCATTTCTAATGGACTGTTAATTGTAAGCCAAAATAAACCGTATCTTCCCCAGTTGCTTATGACTATGTGGTTCATCCCCACAATAGAAAGCAAAGTAGGACACACCCTTTTCCTCAAAACCAAATCTTTAAATAATTGCTAGAAGCTAAGAAGGCCATGGGGTGGGAGGTTAGGAAATGTGCTGGTTTAACAGTTGCTGATACTATAAAAGCACTGTCCAGATGGGTGTGTTTAAAGATTTTAATTATAAACAATGTGTTAGTTTATAGATTTTAAATGCAAGGTTCTTGGCAGGATAATAATCCCTAGAATAACTGGACCCGCATATGATAAGGCACCAACTGACAATGGCTCATGAAGAGGCAAGGACAGTGCTTACTACAGCACCAGTTTTCAAACTTCAATAGGCTTCACTGGACAGATAACTAGGATACACGCTTTATTCAGTCTATCTGGGGCTAGAACCAATATTCCTCATTTCAAGCAAACTTCCAGATGATCTTACTCCTCCTAGTTTATGGAACACACTTTGAATAACAAGGAATAGAGAATAAATGTAATTTTTAGAAATAAAGGAGTCGCTTTCTTGGTAATGCATATGGAGTAATATAAAAAAGTAGACAGTGTATCAACTACATTGAGTTGAAGTACAGCAAGATCTCAATCAAACATCAATTCAGTGCTGTACAGATATGATCGCCATAACCTTCTCAGTGGTTCCCGCTTTCTGTGGATAGCCCAAGTAACTGGGGCAATAGTCTCATAAATTATGTCTCTGGACACTTCTCAACCAGTAAACTTTCATTGAATAACACATATACACACTAGAATTACATTAATTAATATTAAATATTTATGGGATTTCATTAAACTTTATCATTCCTCATAAATATTGTCTTTTAATTTTAGTCACAATTCTTGCAGGCCCTAGGTAGAGATAGCTGTGTAAGTTGTTAGGAAAGGAAATTATAGCCTAACATAAAAAAGACACTCAAAGTGAAGGATGCTTTTTCCATTAACCTTCAAAGTAACTTAGCTATGACATGAGATCAATATGTAATGTCTAGAGAGGAGATTTGAGGAAAGAAAGGAGCAGGAGGCAGAATTCCATGCTCAGACTCAGCCAAAAATGTGATACAGGGGGGACTGTTGGAAAATAAATAAATAAACATACCGAAAGCACAAGAGTGATGGACTCATGGCCTCTGTGTATGTATCAACTGACAGTCACATCTGGACAGATGATAGGCTGCTTCAGAATGCATCACATAAGAAACAGCTCAAAGAACTGCAAAACAAAACATGAAACTCAAGAACTGCTGCCCCTGTGGCAAGGGAAATGACATCTGCTGGAAAGGCCTGTCTGTACATTGTCACATGGCTAGTACCTGGGATTTGCATTCCTAACTGTTCCTAATGCCGACAAGAGGTCAGTCGCAGTGCTGGGCACTGTCTCTTATGATCTGCTCTGCAGACAATATGTAGCATGATAACTCCTGCTACATCGTGAGGAGCACAGTGTCTTCTGCAGTTATAACAGGGAAGGTTCTTTAAAGGTTCACACCTGACTTCCCTGACTTTGTGCCCCATAGACCTTCCCACTGCTGACTTTGCTGAATCCTTTTACTGTAAAAGATCATAACTGTAACTCTGACTATTCATTCTGTGAAACTTCCTTTTTGCTAATCAATGAGCATTGATTTACATTATCATGATAGTTACCTGATACAGTCAACTTAGAAAGAAATATGATTTATTTGGGCTCGCAATTTTAGAGGGCACTGGGCCTGTACTTGAACATAAACGTGAGAATGTGTGGCAATGCAATGTGATCAATTAATTCATCAATAAATGAATTAATGACAAAATAAAACTAAAAAGAAAAGTACTGAAGGAATGGAATATTAAATTCTCTCCTCTGCTCAGAGGTCCCTTTCACAGGTACATATAGGCACTCTACTAGTAAGGGACATGGACACTCTACTAGTCAAGTCCCTGATAGGCAGACAGGTAGGCAGAGGGGGTGCAGACAGATATTAAATATGGCAAAATTTCAGTTTCTCCTCTTGCCTTTTTCTCCAGACAGTACCAACTCCCTGCCTTGTGACAAGCTCAAAGTAAGATCAGAACATGTTTACACAGATGTTTTGGGCCTACCAGCTTCCCTGTCTTTGTTCAAAGTGACCAATCCTAAATTAGGGATAGTAGATCTCTCAAAGACCCTTAGGACCAGATTCCTGAATCTTTGGGCCCTGAGTCCACCCTCCTCTTAGCTCTCTCTGTCTCTCTCTGTCTCTCTCTGTCTCTCTCTGTCTCTCTCTGTCTCTCTCTGTCTCTCTCTCTCTCTGTCTCTGACTCTGTGTGTGTGTGTCTGTCTGTGTGTGTGCCTGTGTGTCTGTGTTATGTCTGTGTGTCTGTGTGTTTTCTTCCATCAGTTTAGCATCAGTAAACCCAGGGCCATGGCCACTTCATGACTTCTTTCAAACTCACATCATAAATCTTTCTAACTCATCGAAACTTCATTCTTCCACTGACCTGATCATTTGCACTGTGTCATTTCTATCCTCATTGCTTGTAACACTACCCAGACATTTTCTTTCCTCAGATTAATATCTAATAGAAATGTACTGTGGTTAATGGAATAAAGCTAAAATCTAAACATGACATGACCTACAGGGTCTTTTTTTCCTTTGCCTTATCTCTGAGCATCCTTACAGCTTCAACTTTTAATCTTTTCAATTAGCTCCTTTTTTATGAGGGTACTGGAAGCACGCATGGCCTGATTCATTTCTCTTCTCAAGTAGCATCTTGACTAGCACAGGGAGTGCAATAAGGGCCAAGTCATTTCAAATAAACAAATGAATGACTGTAGTCACTGTTGTAGATAATGTATCAGATCAAACGGGTCCTAATGTACTATCTTCCATTTTGAACTTGAGGTACCTAAGTCAGGTACAGTCACCCATCCTCAACAAGCAAATTAAAAGAACAAAATTAATAGTGGAAAGCGTAACAAGAAAAATTAGTCAATGGGGCTATCTATAATGGGAAGAAAAGAAGAGGTGCGGCTCACTCCCCCAGTCTGTCTTCATTACTCACCATTGAGGTTTGGGGTTGAGTCTTATCACATATAGAGGCCTGACATGTTGTTCAAATTATATGAAATCTCTTTCCAGGATTCAAGTTTCCTGTCTAGCCGAAGTTTTTCCTCCTCCCAGGATAAGAATTCCTGAGCATATTAGTTACTTATTTGCTGCTGGAATAAAATGTCATGACCAAGTCAACTTATACACAAAGAATTTATTTAAGCATGCAATCCTAGACAGAGACAGAGAAAAGAATATCATGGCAAAGAAACCTGTCAGCCAACAGCAGGCATAGAACCAGAAGCAGAAAGTTGATAGGTCACATATTCAGATGCAAGAATAAAACAGAAATGGAGAAATGAGGGTATCCAAGGCTTTTAATATCAAAGCCCACCCCAGTGAATGCTTCCTTCAGCAAGGTTCTATCAAGTCAATCTTCCCAAGAAGCAGCAACAAATAGGGACCATGCAAATGCCTTAGAACAAGGGAAATGTCTGATTCAAACCATGAATATGGAGAAATCCCTGTTTCTACTGGGTCCTGGTTTTTGATAATCTATTAATTATAATGAGAGATACAAGTGTCTCTTTAGAATATTTTCCTTTCTGTCAAGCCAGTTATATTTCCATAAAGGTCTCCTTAAGAAGTGAACTAAGTAGTAAAGACAGTTTCTGTAGATGAAATCAGAAGAAAGCATCACATTTTACAATGATGAAATGTTTCAATTTAAATGATTTTCTTTTGTAGTATCTCTGGCAGGAACTAACCTATCCTCAGCTATAAACATCTCAGGCTAGATTCAAGTGTCTTCACTGTTTCCATGCATATGTATATATGTGTGTATATATATATATATAATATATATATATATATGAGAGAGAGAGAGAGAGAGAGAGAGAGAGAGAGAGAGAGAGAGAGAGAGAGAGAGAGCGCATCACACATGTTTCTCAGCATTGGCTCACTACTTTTAAAACATGTTTTGACTCAATTCCCTTTCTCGGTCTCTACAATTTTCCCCGAGTTTTTGTACCTAATTATACTACTTCCTTCTGCTTCATCATAAGAACAAACATCCCTGAGGTTTAATCCTTAAGCTTGGCCTCAATTTTCTCTCAATATTCTTTCAAGTATTATATGTCTGCTGTAATAGCCACGTGACTGTCAGTCAAATCTGCCTGCCTATCTAGCTAGCTCTGAGCTCCACAGTAATGTCCTCAAATATCTCCAAAGGGACAGCTAACTAACCAGTCAAGTTTCAATTAGAACAAAAAAGAAAGCTTCTTTTGTCAATAAAATGTTGTTGCTCTTAGACTCCTAACATTGATTAACAGCACTTCAGTTGATCCATCCCGTCTAAACTCTACACAAAAATGAAAAGGTGACCATCTTCATTTCACCCACTTGAAACTTTCCCAGAGATAATGACCAATGTTTTTTTTTTCAGTTCATCCAACGACAGCTAATCAACTCTTCTTCTTTCATTATATTGATTTTATGAAGATGTTTATCATACTACAAGATCCATTGTTTTTTTTTTTTTCTTCCCAATTACTCTGTCCTCAAGGTCTTGTCATGTTTCGTTAGCCCTCATCTCTCGGCACTCTGCATTGTCTTAGATTTCTATTGCTATGATGAAACACCATAGCCAAAAGCAACTTGGGACAGATAGGGAATTTCGTCTCACACTTCCAGTTCACAATCACCCACCACTGAGGAAGTCAGAGCAGGAATGCAAGAAAGGCAGATCCTGGAGTAGAGGACACAGAAGAGTGATGCTTACTGACTTCCTTTCTCATGGCTTATTCAGGCTGCTTTCTTACTCAGCCTAGGACTAACTTTCCAGGTTTAGCATCACACACTATGGTCTGGACCCTTCTACATTAATCATCAGTCAAGAAAATGCCTCACAGACTTGTGTACTGGCCAGTCACAAGAAGGCATTTTCACAGTTGAGGTTCTCTTCTCTCAAAAGACTAGCTTGTATCAAGTTGACAAAAAATATCAAGACAAAACTGAGATCAAGACACAAGCGTGTGAGCTTGGGAGACATAGCCAAACCACAACCGTTTTAATCCTCTGAGTTTATACTGTTATCAGCCATTTCCTACTTCCATTTGCTGATGTTGTTCGAAGAGGCCCAGTGTTTCTCAAGCTTCCGTGTTTATTCACGAATATCATTAATAGCAATAACTAACATTCGCTAAGTGCTCTCTAGATGTCTGCCAAAATTATCACTGCTTTATGTAGACTATTGCACTTAATCCTCACAAATAAAATTATTTACATAAAACTGTTGATATTTTGTTTAGGCTCTGCCCCAGTTACCTGACTGACTCATTATAATAGGGCTGCTTGCCCTCTCCCCCCCCCCAAATCTCTCTCTCTCTCTCTCTCTCTCTCTCTCTCTCTCTCTCTCTCTCTCTCTCTCTTGTTCCTCTTCCTTTACCCTCTTCCCCCTCTCCCTATTCCCCTCTCCCACATGCTCATAGCAGACGTCTACTCCTCTACCCTTCTCTCTCTCCCTTTCCCTGTCTCTACTACCCCTAACTTCTCTCCCTATGCCCTAAATAAACTCTATTCTATACTATACTGTTGTGTGGCTGCTACGTCAGGAGGAAGGGATGCCTCAGCATGGGCCTACAGAGGCACACAGTCCCCAACACTTTACTGTGCCTCCACCGAGCATATCCCTGGCTTCTCTTTCTTTCTGTTTAGAAAACAGAGCAATAACTAAGTGGAATATGAAGATTCAATATAGCACTCTGGATAATGAACTAAGAGCTGGAATTAAATTTATATAATAAAAATTATATAAAATATGTATATTACAAGGTTTTCTGATAAAATTTGATATTATATTTAATTTTATACAGTATCTTTTTCTTTCAACTCCTGTCATCAATGGCGTAAGTCACAAAACAGTTATGTTTCTTTCTACTTTTCTTTTCAGCTTCAAAATTTACCACTGTCAAAATTCTTGACTTTCCAATGATTACACTTTCAGCTCCTTCAGTACCTAGCCTATTGCCATTTTTATAACAACAGAGTTATGCTATCTCCCTTCATACCCAAACTCAGATAAAGTATAATATCTAAGACAACATTATTCACACATCTCTTGATTTTTAATATCTCTGAAATTTTATTTCTAATGCTTCTAAATAGTATTGATAATACTATTATGACTATATATTATTTTCTCAAGTTAAGGACAGAATAAAGAACTTGGTATTTAATATTAAATAAAGCAACTAAGTCTAACAATAACACCTGTGAGAGGTTGATGATTCAGTTCATAAACTCATTTAGGAACAGAGGATCTTTCCATCTAGTAATTCAACTATCTTTTAGAAGCATATCTTATAATTTCAATGTATTTATTATATTCATTTAAATGATTTCCTAAGTCTTTTCAGACTCTAATTCTATTCCATTAAAATATGAAATGTTTTTTCTAGAAAAGGGAAAAAGCACAATATGAATAAATTGAAAACATTATTAGTAAAAAGTCTTTATAGACTAATGTTGTAGCATGCAAATGAGTGAAACATGATAATGTATGTTACAATAAGAACTTTGATATACTTGCCTTTAAAAGTTAGGGTAGAGTAGTACTCCATTGTGTAGATGTAATGGGGGGTAAATGGGGAGAGGAACACACATATCAAGAGGGAGGGGGAGGGGCCAGGGGGCTGATGGACAGGAAACCAGGAAAGGGAATAACATTTGAAATGTAAATAAGAAATACCCAATTTAATAAAAGTGGGGAATAAAAGATAAGATAGAAACCTGGAAACTATAGTTGAAAAACATAATCCTTATAAGAAGGAAACTATATTTATTTTCTCATATTACACAGATTAAAAAAACTTAACTTGTAAAATATAATCGCAATTCTTTATACCTCAAATAACCTAACTTTGTAAGTCCCACAAAGCTAGTAAAGGCTAAAATACCAATACAAATGTCCAGTGAGCACAGTAATACTTAACTTTCATGGTTCATTTAATGTGAGCTATGGTGCTCAGGTACAGAAGGCCAATTAAAAATGAAGAGTTATGAAGTGTTTTGCCAGCCTCATGAGTTAGGACAGACCCAGTACACTCTATTGCCACTTGGCACCTAACACTAATCTAAATCATCCAACCTACTAGAGACCTTATAAAGTAAATCTAATTCTTCTAACTCAATTCTTAGAAAATTACCCCTGTAGGAGGATTCAATATTTCCCACTAGAGTTTTGTCTTTTTTTAGTTGTTATTTCAAAAGTCTTTTCTCTCACTATATTAGCTAATCTAATATCTAAGAAAAACTGTATTTGAAAAGGCCAGTTTTTTAATCAATCAAGAGACTGTTGGTCATAATAACAACAACAACCAAAAAAAAAGAAAATACAACTACTCTATCTGACTTTTTTGTCTTATTATTACTAACTCCACTTCTTGAAGGAGATACACACAGAGTAGGTAATCCAGGCAAAGATACACCTAACAGTGGTTAAAATGTAAGTCCTTCTGCTTTAACAAAACTATGATACATGTGAGTATAAAGAACAGTTTGATACAGATACTCAAATTTGAAGCTTGCAAAAAAAATGTCAATAGCAACATCTCTGACAATGACAAACTGTGTTGAGATATAGAGAGAATTATTATGTCAAAAGCTTGTATGCTTAAAATTCCACTTCTCCAAAGCCTTAGAATGAATGTTTGCATTGTAAGATTCATAACCTTAAACTATCAACTCTCTAAAGATGAAAATTGCATTAGTGACTAAGAGTCATAAAGCAACTACATGGGCAAAATATTATTAAGCCAAAGATGGTGAGCCATGCTCCAAAGAGCAAAAGCAGCCCAGGGCTATTTTAGCTCCGAGAGTAGCAAACTTCCTGAACAGGGCTGGAAACAAGAGGAGTTCCCTTGCCTAGTGGAGTCCACCACTACGAGCAACTGAGAGACAGAAGCAAGTTCCAAAGGAAAAACTTTATACTGGGGAGGTGGGTGGCAAGGGATGTGTGAGGCTATAACTCAGCATTAGAATATTTACCTAGCATTGTGAGGACTGGGGTTCCATACTGAGCACCAGAAAGAAAGAGAAAGAATAATTAATAAATAATCAAAACAAACCATGCCCCCAACATATACACACTGAGATACAAAGAGAAGAACATCTTCAGGCCAGAATATCTACAATTCCCGAAAGCTTTACCAGAAATATCCCCTACCTCCAACTCACCATGACAGATTATTATATCTTGTCATTTTTCTCTTTTCATTCCTTTTCCTGTTAGATGAAACTAATGAGTTTGAGAGTAAATTAAATGAGATGAGCATTATTAGTAGTCTGTTCTAGCTCCTATACCAAAAAGTCCATTGGAAAGCTTATAAATAACAAAACTTTGATATTTTTCATAGTTCCAAAAGCCAAGAAGCCCACAGATAATTATGCCAGAAGATTCAGTGTCTGGGTAGGGTTGACTTCCATGCTCACGGAATAGTACATTTACTCTGCATTCTCACAAGGTGTCAGCGCCAGGACCTGTCTGAAATCTTTTGTATCAGGGTTCTAATACCATCCATGAGAACTTTATATTCTGACATAATACTGCCCCCCAAATGCCATACCTTCTAGTGTCTTCAATTTGAGAATTGTTTGTGTGTTTGAATTTGGGAGAAAACACTAGCATTCATGTTAGGGTGTCAGTAAAAAGGAAGCTGTGAACACAACCTTCCCTGTAAAGATCCTTTTATTTATTTATTTATTTATTTATTTATTTATTTATTTATTTTTACATTCCAGAACTTATTCCCTCCCATAAAGATTCTTATCTGTTGTCTCAATGAAGGAAATACAAAGTGCCAGCAGCCGACTTTCCCAGGAAAGAGGAAAAGTCAAGAATCAATGAAGATTAAAATAACGAACATTATATTAACTGAGACTTTATAAATTAACACCATATTCTGTAACTTCAAAAACCAGAAACCTATTATTGTTGCCAGAAAGAAAGAATAGTCACCAGCAGTCCAAGATCAGGGAAAGAACGCCCCCCCACCCACCTTCTGAAGCAATTTTCAATAACATGAGAGATAAAAAAATTTCACTCTGATTGCATGAATTACATATGTAATCATCCCACTGTCACTTTCACATGTGGGGCAACACATCTACATCTCATGGATCTGACTCGTGTATGACAGGCAGGCCAAAGTAGCCAACTCATTTATTAATGCCACAGTGTTGCTTGATTATCATTATCTTTCTTTATCAATGGAGCTAACTTATTAAGATGAGAAAATAACTTCTAAAAAATAATGCATTTAATATAAGCTCTTCAAAGTCATTCACATACAGGACAGGGAGGAAATATCCATGGTACCTACTTCTGGCCCACTTCTAGGAAACATGCATAAAATGGTCTTATTGGGAAAAAAACTAATGGAGACATAACATGCAAATAAGTGCTATGGATCCATCAATGAACAACCAAAGAGATAATGGACTTTAATCTCTTGGAGCCTTGTGTAAATGAGCTTTCCTCTTGAAGCTATAAATTGTCAGTAGTATTGACTTTGATTAAAACAGTACCTTCCTTCAAGGGGCAGAGTAAGAAGCAGGGAGGATGTACATCCATAAAAGAAACTTAAAAGGCATTTGTGTTATAAAATATGATTCCAAGAAGAGATAAAGGATTAAAAAGCAAACAACAAAAAAACAGAAGAATAGGTTCAGTTGCCCTCTCCATTTTACCATTTTAAACCAAGAAAACAAATATGAACTAAATTTTATTGTTGATCATCTTCAAATTAAAAGTTCAAAGGTGCTCAAAGGGGAAATTCAAAGTGAATCCAGTGGCTGAAGAAATGCCTCAGTGGTTAAGAGCACTTGCTGCTCTTGTTAAGACCCAAGTTCAATTCCGAGCACCCACAATGAGTAGCTCACAACTACCAGGAAATCTGACTCTTATTGTGGAATCTCCAAGTACCCACCCACACATACACCTAAATAAATAGTAAAATAAGCACTTTGAAATGAAGCTGTTGGTTTTTATCACATACAATACTCCTAAAAAGCGTACGGAACTAGTCATATGTATTTAATATCCGGGTCCTCTAGTCACAGAACTTATGGAATATAAAAAGGGAATTTAGTGGAATAACAGGTTGCAGTTCAGCTAAATCCAACAATGGCTAGCTGTGAACGAAAAGACCAGGAATCTAATATTTGCTCATTTGCACAAGGCTGGATATCTCTGATGGTTTTTTTTTATATGATGGATCTCCAAAGAAGTAGGTTCCAATGTTATTGAAGAAATGGATGTACTGACAAAGTAAGGCAATCAAGCAAAGAGCAAACTCTTCCTTCTTCTGTGTCCTTATGTGGACTCCTAGCAGAAGGTATGGCCCAGGTTAACACTGGGGCCCCATTCCAACACTTGGATTGAAGGTATGTTTCTCCCTACCTCAAGATCCAAATTAAAGGCCTGTGTCTTCTAGCCCTCAGGACCTGGCAAATGACTTCCTACATCAAAGTCTGAATCAGAAGTGTGTGTCTTTCTACCTCAAAGATCCCCAACTAGAAGTGAATTCACCCATTTCAAAGCAAGGAGAACATCTCTCTCAAGTATGCTCTCTATTTCTGTATTTCAGTTCATTCCAGATATAGTCAAGTTGAAACAAGGAATAGTTATCCCAACATGTAAAATTTTGTTTCAGGAATAGAAGGGCCTGCCAACCTTAGTTATTACTTTGCTAATTTTAGAAAGCTATAATTTCCAATCCAAACTCTCTGTCATCCCAGTGATCATTGCCAAAGCATTTGTACAGTCCTGAGCAATGTTTCTGTAGCTCTTATCATCCTGAGCGGAAAGATAGCCAAGTCCATACAGGGAACAATTCCCTATGAAAGCACTTAAGGAGATGAGAGTACCCTGCTGCCACTGCAAAGTGTGTGTTTCTCTAGATCATGACTCACTGGTACATAATAAAAAGTGAATTTGGAGTTCCCCTTACCTACTGCTAGAAATTAGGAAGTTAGTCTCTTGTGGATGGATATTAGACGCAGTATAACAACCACCACTAATCGGATACCTAAGATTAAAGAAAATGAAGGCCATGGTCTCTAAGGAGACTGCCCTAGAAAACTACAGTTAGGTTTGTTTTCATTGGTCCTAGACTAGTAAGTAGCTTAAATAGATTCTTACATAAAACACTTTCTCTACTCAACTCAAAAGTATAAGCATCCCCTAAGAAAGGATGATTTTGTCTAATTATAGTGGGATTTAGCCCAGACTGTATATTAGAATCACCTGAAGAATGCTTAGGCTGGCTATTGATTTATTGATTTAATTGGTTTGGAGTAGAATCTACTCAATGTTTTAAATAAAAGCATTGGGACAGAGGTGATTAGAGCACAAAGAGAAGCTAAAACTTGAATCTGTTGCCATCTGTGTGAAGTAAACGTAGAGTGATGACCTTTATGACCATGCTTGGTATACAAAAAAGAAGTACAGGGGAAAAAGAAAAAATAACTAGGTAGGCATTCAGACGCTATGGTGCTGTTAACACCTAGAACCAACTGACACTGATCCTGATGAAGGAGCAAGAGCCTGGGGCAGAGGGAATCAACTCAGAGCAGGTTAGGAACAAAGTGAATGTTAGAAAACTGGCCGGGCATGCTGACTGGAGCCTGATATAGCTGTCTCCTGAGAGCTTCTGCCAGAGCCTGACAAATATAGAGGAGGATGCTCGTAGCCAACCATTGCACTGAGAACAGCGTCACCAATGGAGGACTTTGAGAAAGAACTGACGTAACTGAAGGGGTTTGCAGCCCCATAGGAAGAACAACATCGACCAACCAGACCCCCCCCAGAGTTCCCAGGGACTAAACCACTAACCAAAGAGTACACATGGAGGGACTCATGGCTCCAGCTACATATGTAGCAGAGGATGGCCTTATTGGGCATCAATGGGAGGAAAGGCCCTTGGCCCTGTGAAGGCTCGATGCCCAAGTGTAGGGGAATGCCAGGACAGGGAGGTGGGGGAGAGTGGCGGGGAGCACCCTCATAGAAGCATGGGGGTACAGGATGGGTTAGAGGGGTTCAGGAGGGGAAAACAGGAAAAGGGATAACATTGTAAAGAAAATATCCAAGGGAAAAAAAAACAGAAAAAAGAAAACTGGTCCTGAACTTACATGATGGAGCATCTTTCAAAAAGTAGCACACACTTGTGAGACCAACCCAGTCCCTGGTGTAGCCCTTAGCTCAGCAGCTATTTTCTCTACTTCAGATGGAAGAAATTTTGAGGGAAACAAGAAGTAACACCACAAAGGTCTCCCCACATTCTTTGTCACTCCAGCTGGGCAAAAAATAACAAGTCAACATTAAGTAGTACCTTCTTTCCAAAGAGAATACACACATTTCCCTGTGCAAAGAGGTGACAAGAATCACTCCTTTTCCCCTGCAGGTGGTACTGGGCCCAAGGATTTAACAAGAGGCAAAAGAGTCATGAGAAATCACAACTCTGCAACCTAGTTTCAAAAATTGTGGTACGAGTCAAGTTACAAAGATCAAATGTTTTTAAGAATCCTTTCAGAGTCTCATACATATGTGTTGAATAATTATTTTTTTAATGTGGATAACCTGGGGAGAGGTGGCAATGATGTTAACACAATAATCATGTATGAAAGTCTCCAAAAACAGCACTGGACAAATACCTTTCAAAATAAAAGATTTTCACAAATCCAAAAACAAACATTAACCTCTCTGTAAATTTCTGTGTTAAAGTGACTGCCTAAGAACAGTAGACCAGTGCCAGGAGAGTATGATGGTAGCATGTTACAAATTACATGGCTCTGATGTAAACATTTCCTTTCCTATTCTAAAATAAATATTAAAAAAAATTAGAGCTCTGAGTTAAATTATTTAGCAACCAAATGAAAATAAGCAAAAATACAAGATTGCCTCCAGTTGTCATTAGCAGCCAAGACTAATAGCCAGGACTTCCAGATTACTGCCTCGGGTAAGGTGAAGTCCATCTGCTCCTCCGATTTGATTTCTTGGAGCAATTCTAACTGCTAATTAACCATGAAAAGTTGTGCTGTGAACCTTTCACCTCATGCTCATCTGAAAGAGTAAAAGTTCTCACAGTGCACTGGGAGCCATGTATGTATAATCAATTGCCATTTCAGCAGTAACCTACTGTCCTGGAGAGCAAAGATCAAGCTAACTCTTCAGCTCTTGAAGAAGGAACTCTCTCTTTGTACTTTTTCCTAGCTGATATATGCAAACACTGCACTCATCTGCGCAGGTGATTTGCCTTGCTCTGTAAGAGACCTCAGCTAGTTAGATGATGTGACCCACGAAGACATCAAAACTGACTCCTACCTCAGTACAGACTGAGTCAAAGATGGTCTGCCTGATAGAGACACAGCTCTGAGAGTCAAAGTAACTGGCTGTTTCTTTGACTTCTCAAACTAGTTTCTTAACATTACCCAGGGAGCTTTCAACATTGTGGCTATCTGGGTCCTACTCACCAGAGATTCTGACTTAATTGGTCTGGGGATAAGTTTGTGCATCGGGGAGTTTTCTAAGTTCGCTCGATTCTATCATGAAGTCAAGGGTGAGAAGCAGTGGCTTAGAGGGAGGTCCTCATTAGTTCTGGTTCTCATCTCCTGCAGGGATCAGATCAGTTGCCTTCAGAACAGACAAAACACTTATGAGTAAAAGGTCCTCTGAAAGTTGGTCCTTGGTACACTGCTCCACATGGCCCTTAATTGAACACATTCTCTGACTTTATCATCGCACTCTTCCAGTATATCCTGGATAACTCATAACTGACAATAACTAAATCAATCACAGATTCCTGGACAGCTTACTCCTCATCTTCTTAATCTGCAGCCTCATCATCCTGGGAAAACATGTCTTTCTTTGCTGCTTTTTTAAATGGATACCACATCCAGTTACCTTTAACTCAATAGGAGGTAGATCATGCCTAGTTCTTGTAGCTTGTGGGAGATTGTCATAGTCTTCCTCTGAAAACATTGCAAGATCCCTCTTTTCCAACACTTCAAGGACCAGGGACATTGTTTCTCTGCTGAAGATTTCTCCCCTGACTCATTGTTACCAACCACCATTATCCCAAAGCTCTTGAAGATTTAGCTTCCTGCTAGTTCCCTCACCTGTTTGCCTACAATTGCATTGTCCTGTAGCTCACTTATCCCACATTCTCCTATAATCATTAATTAAAACGTCACTTCTTAAATTTCAGTAAGGCCTTATCATCTGAATGCTTGTAGAAAATGTAAGTTTGAGAGAACTTTCAAAGCTGAGGAAACAGGGTGCATAGAGCAAAGCCCAGGAATGTGCTGTTCTCCACAGGTTCCTAGGTGCAGCTTTGTGTGAAACAGTAATTGCATCCCTTGGTTATTACCAATAACAGCAATGCTCTCTCCAAAGACTTAGTGTCTAATATTTCACTCTCAAAAATGAGAATATTGTTAGGTTTCTGTTATCCCGCGTGCAACTTTGTTTTTTTTTTTTTCTATTTGTTTGTTTGGTTTGTTATTTGTTTGTTTGTTTGTTTGGTTGGTTGGTTGGTTAGTTGGTTAGTTGGTTTGTTCATTGAGAAATACTTCCTCCTTTGTCAGAGGGGTACCCACTCCCTACAATGGGGTTACAGCTTCATAGACTCGTCCTATATTGATACAACTTAATGCAGTCTACCTTAAGTGTACTCAGAACATTTGGACAAAATCTTCCGACACAAAGCCTATATTGTTATATAGTGTTGATATTGCATGTAATTTATTGAAAACCTGTATCTTTAAAAAAAAATGCTATTGTCCAGGAGACAACCAACAAAAAATGAACTCGAAGGCATCTTTGGAAGTCCCTTGTCTCGTAATGTCATGTCAAGGCACCGCTTGCTTTTTAATTTTTTTAATTTTTTTAATTTTATCTTATTATTTTATTTTATTTAGACTTTTCTTCTCTCCCACTACCCTATAGGTCTTTTGCATGTGTATTACAACTTCCAGTCTAATGTATTTATAGTATTCTTGAGTGAGTGAACAACTGGGACTCTGGTTCTTGTACCTTCTCTTCAGCTCTTTTCCTTATGTTTGTTTTTTTTTTCCTAGTTCTGATAGGTTAATTTTTATTTTATTTTAATCTATTTTATTTTATTTTAATTACCCTTGAAGCCTTTTAGTTCTCTAATGAAAGACAGAAATGGGTTGATAGAGATGTAAAAAGATGTGGGAAGGAGTAAAGTGAACATTTAAGTTCGGTTTCTACAAAGCTTATAAGCCTTCCATGGTACAGTGAAAACAAAAGCCTATAGGCTAAATCATCAGAAGTCAAGGACCACATTTATTTATAAAACCAATTTTGACAGCATATAGCACCAAAGGACTTTCTTGGTATGTAGAAAATTCATTAAAAGTTCTCCATATGAAAAATAACATTTCAATGAGAAACAAAAGTCAAGGCTCATAAATGGACCATCTCCTTTTCCAAAGGAATAGACAAATATTTGTTCAATGCTAAGAATTTGAAAAGTGCATATTTGTGCAAAAATGTTTTAATAAATTATAATTTAAGAACCCTTGAAAGTGTTTATTTTCTAAAATTCACTTTCACATATTTGTTTTGTTGTGACTTTAATTACAGAATGAAAATGTGCTGTATTTATAATTTGGTTCTTTTTTTTATTTCTATTATGATCACTTTTCATGTCATTAAACATTCCTCCAAAACATCCTGGAGATGTATTAAAATAAACAAATCCTTTGGGAAATATTTAGGAAGTATTATAAAGCAATATTCAAATGACTTTGTACAACACACAGCTTTCAGAACATAAGGGATTCCTACAGGGAGGAGGGACAAAGGCTTTGTCCTTCTAAAACACTTCCCTGTCTTTTTATAACCCTGCCCACTGACAGCTATTCTCTTCAACTGCTGCTCTAGATTTAATTTTTCCTAGCAAATGTCACACTATCTTTACAAAATTTTGTCACTTAACATTGCTGTTCTGAGAGAATTTCTTCTTCAGGATTCAAAATATAAGCATTTAATAAATTAACTATAACAAGGAATTACCAAGATTTTCTTAAATTTATCAGAAAAAGATGTATATTAATTATGTAAATATAAACCAAAGACTTTAATTCATTTTATTTATATAGTTTTGGCTATAGCAAACAACCTATCAACCAGAAAACACTTTCCATTTATACTATATAGGCCAATACTGTGTTTCTCAATCATTGTGTAAATTAAAAATTCTTTTAAAATATATCCTGTAAACAATCATCTTTTTTCTCTGAAAGTTATATTTTTGTATATATTATTTTCAAAAGAAAAAGATTATAAGATAACTTAAGGCTATAATTTGTTTCTGGATTATAAAATGTTCAAACAAGGGAAAAGTTCAGAGGTGGAAGTGAGGGCTCAACCACTTGGAGTGTGACTGCTCTTGCTAAAGACAAAGTTCAGCTCAGCATCCAAGTCAGGCCACTAACCACCATCTCTAATGCTAGATCCAAGAGATCCAAACCCCCTATTAGCATAGACACACACACACACACACACACACACACACAGACACACACACAGAAACACACACAGACACACACACACCACACACCACACACACACACAAACAGATGTGGGGAGCGGGGGTGGCGGCAATCCCAAGATGGCTCCCGGGCTGCTGCCAAGTCTTATGACTGGCACCTGACTTCCTCATACACCCAAAAGTAAGCCACGCCCATCGTGAGAGCTGCGCAGGGGCACCATGACACAAGATCAGGCCATTTGGCGTGGACCTATGAACTGAGACTATGTAGACTGAACTGATGGGGCGTGGTTATGGATTTTTTTAGTAGGGAGTGTGCTTGGGGGAGAGAGATTGCTGCTTGCATGCAGAAAGAAAGGTTCCTGAATAAACTGCTTTGAGAAGAACGTCATGGTGTCGCTCCTTTCTGCAGGATGGAGACGGAGACAACACACAGACACACAGACACACACACACACACACAGACACACACACAGACACACACACAGACACACACACACAGACAGACACACACATACACACAGACCCACACACACACACCACACACACACACACACACACACACACACACACACAGACACACAGACACACACACACACACACACACAGACACACACACACAGACACACACACACACACACACAGACACACACAGACACACACACACACACACACACACACACACACACACACACACACACACACACACACACACACACACACACACACACACACACACACACACACACACACACACACACACACACACACACACACACACACACACACACACACAGACACACACACACACACACACACACACACACATACACACACACACACAGACACACACACACACACAGACACACACAGACACACACACAGACACACACACAGACACAGACACACACACACAGACACACACACACACACACACACACACACACACAGACACACACACACACACACAGAGACACACACACACACACACAGACACAGACACAGACACACACACAGACACACACACACACACACACAGACACACACACACACACACACACACACACAGACACACACAGACACAGACACACAGACACTTTACAGACACACACACACATACACATACACACCATGCAACTTTCACATGCACACAAATACATAAACAAAATAACAAAACAAATCTTTTTAAGTGGAAAAGTTCATATCAAATACTACCCAACTTGGACTTTCTTCTCTTGCTCTAGATGTTTATAATTGGATCGGGTAAATTCAGTTATAATTAACAAAATTAATTTGAACTTGTGAGACAAGATATAAAATTCCTGAAGACCGTAACTATCAAAAGTTCACAAACCTAAATGACTTCCCACTGCATCGTGGATTCTGTCCATTCATCCTTCTGGGTGTGGCTATGCAGGAAAAGATGAAAACCTAGGTACCTGGGAAACTCCTCTGCTCATTTTTACTAGATGAAAGCTTTAGTCTCTTGCCTTAAGTTGTACTATTTCTGTCCTCATCCTTTTGTTTACAAACTTTTTAGAAATCATCTATAAGTTTTTCTTAAGGAAAAGAAATCTTGGAAGAGCCACATTGTCAATATATATTCCTAAGCTAAAACTGTGCGTCTGGAACCTTTTCATGCCTCGAACTAGATTTCCTTCTTTTCTTATTTAAATAAGGCTCACATCATTCTATAAACTCTAACGTGTTAAATACAAGTCTTTTAATTAAAAAGCAGCAAAAGAATAACCAAAAACTATCATTCCCAAAACACAGAAAGGCAGATGATAATCAAAAAGGAAAACAAACAAAAAACCAAAACAACAAAACACAGAAGTCTTAGCCTTATAATAAGAATTTGATTCACTTTACATCCTACTAACTCACTTGGCAATTAGAAACTTAGTGGCCCATCTCTAAACATCAACAATATCTATCAGGATGTTGCCCACTTAACTGTAACTTTGCTGGGTAATTATTGAGCGCTATCTCCAACTTACTGTTCCTTTGAATATTAAGCACTCTATTGTGTGCTTCAAAGGTAATAGATTTTTGTAAACTAATCCTTGAAAATATATCAATATAATTATTTAATGTTGTTTTTAGTAGAAGTATAAGGTAGGAAATTTGTTGAAAGTAATTGAAGAAACTCTAAGATTTTCCAGGTTAAATCTCTTCTAAAATATTGCTTTCACTCTACCTCCTGCTAACTCTTTTGGCAATTTGAACCTTAGTGGCCCATCTCTAAACATCGGTGATGTTTATCAGGATGTTGTGCTCTTTTTTTTTTTTT
The DNA here is from genome assembly GCF_011064425.1 of Rattus rattus. NCBI lineage: Eukaryota > Metazoa > Chordata > Mammalia > Rodentia > Muridae > Rattus > Rattus rattus. Next base: position 79,334,506 of record NC_046160.1, on the reverse strand, counting down.
TTTTTTTTTTTTTTTTTTGATGTAAAAGCACAAGGTAGCTTTATTAACGAGATCCAGGTCTTAGCGGGATCCTGGTCGACATTACGATCTCACACAGGAGACAGAGAATGGACCCCGAGCTTCCAAACTCGGGAGTTTATATAGGGGAGGTTAGGGGGTTTGGCTAGGTTACACACAATTGGCTAATTTCTGGCGCGGCTATAGGTGATTGGCTCATTTAAACATGGCAGTGAGATTACAGCACAGCAGGAGAGTACGTATTGACTGGAGCGTACAGGATTTTAGGAGCTAGGGGCGTATCAGGGTTTGAAGGACATCTGGTTAAGGTGTGACTCTGAGTAAGCTGGGGGAGGTGCCTTCCTGCCAGATGGTTTGGGTCAGTCCTGATAACTCGGGCTGGTTCCTGCATTCCTTTTCTTTATCTTTATGGTCTGTTAGTCCTAGCGGCAGGGCGGGGCTGCCTGGACTTGCTTTTCACAGTGTTTAGTCCTGAGTCTGAATTTTCTTTTAACTTCATATTTTTAAACCTTAAATCTGTATAATTTTCCTTTCATTCCCCTCTTCTTCTACTAAGTAATTCTAATCTTAGAATTTTGATATCAAGTCTCGTATTTGGTCTCACCAGTTGTCCTAACTGACTGGTACTGTTGTCTCAGAACCATCAACCGCACAGCACCCACTCAATTTTTAACAAAAGCAATTAACCTGTTTGTCACGCAGGGTCCAAAAACTAAAACCAAGAAAATTATTAGTAATGGCCCAGCCATATAGCAGAGAGTAGGGTAGTCATCCAGGGAGACCGTGTGAACCAAGACTCAAACCAACCTTGTTGAGCGTCTCTATCTTTTTGTAGGAGTCAAACCTATTAACTAGTTTCTCTAACACACATGGACCTATAATCAGAAGCAGAAGCAAAACTAAGAAGGGTCCCATAAGGGAAAATACCAGAGTAGTCATCCAAGGAGATCTACTAAACCAGCTCTCGAACCATCCCTGATGCGCTTCTCTGTCTGCCTTTTGTCTAACCTTTCTCTAAGTTTATTCATGGAGTCTTTAATTACTCCTGAATGGCAGTTCTGAATTCTCTATAAGCCTTGCATTGCAACAGCAGATGTCCTTGTGCTGCCCTTGCAGCACCTAGATAGCCTTAGCCCTAAGTAATTCTCAACTCCTTTTTTGTGTCTTACTAAGTCTTTAGCATCAGGATTCCAATCTGGACACTATCTAAACCTACACACCAAGGTCATGACTAGCTTTTAGAACTTCTAAACTTATACAGATTGTGATCCCTGAGGCACAGTCCCAAGAAGTGTTAGGAGTACTAACATATGCAATGTTACATCATTCGTAATGGAAATCAAGCCTATCCCCACACCTATCTTGATAGAACCCAGGACAAACATGACTGAATTTCCCTCTAGGTCCCAGCTCTCAGCCCCAACAGCTAGTACACGGCTGGTGAGGGCTGAGAATTGACAGCTGTCAGGGTGGTCAGCAGCACCAGGTACAGTCCTTTCCAGCGAGGCTCGAATGTCTGGGCTCAGTGTAGCTGCAGTTTCCGACCTGGAACTGATGGGATGTCTCAGGGGTCTCCGGGGCATAGGCTGCTGTCAGCTGTGAGCAGATTTCTTTCTGTATCACCTGTAGGTCTTTTAGCCTGGCATACAAATCATTATTACTATGACATGTTGGTTCAGTAACATCATCTAATACAGTCAGGGGGGCTGAGGCCCCATATAAGATCTCAAAGGGGTAAGGCTGAATCTGGAAGGGGTATTTCTTGCTCTGAAGAGAGCAAGAGGGAAGGAGTGCCACCCAGTCTGTGCCAGTCTCCATGGTCAATTTAATTTGGTCAGGGTCTCTCTTAGAGTTTTATTTATTTACTCTACCTGTCCTGAACTTTGAGGTCTGTAAATACAATGTAATTTCCAATCGACCTCTAAATACTTGGCCACACCCTGGCTTACCTTGGCAACGAAAGTAGGGCCTTTGTCTGACCAGATTACCTTGGGCATTCCAAATCGGGGGAAGATTTCTTCCAGTATCTTCTTGATGATTGCAGAGGCCATCTCTCATTTGGTGAGGAAAGCTTCTATCTATTCCTGAAAATGTATCTACAAGCACTAGGAGATACTTGTGATTATATTTTTCTGGTTTTATCTCAGTGAAGTTCACTTCGACTTTTCACTAAACTCTCTAGGTCTCTTTGCCCTGTTTGCTTGCTAAGCATTCACTTATTGACATACCTTATACTTTCTACTGTCTCTCTGGCTAAAATCTTAAAGTCTATTACATACACCTTAACTATTTGGACAAACTTTTTATCTAAGTGTGTCCATATCTGTATTTGGCAAAGTGAGTCTTTTCTTTGTTCTCTGGGGAGTATAGCTTTCCCCTCAAGTGTGCCATTGTCCTTTATCTTTTAAGCAATTCGGGCCTTTTCTAAGTGAGGCCATCCCTTAGTCCGATCCTAGTTCTCAGTGGCTGTCTCTTGCAGGCCTGCAACCAGGGTAGGCTCCTGCATAGCCATTTTTCGAGCCACTTGATCTGCTTCGTTATTGCCCCATGCCACTGAATCTCTTCCCTCCTGATATCCTGAGCAATGAATAGTACTCACAGTTGTTGGCTTCACCAGGGCATCCAAGAGATGGTAAAGGCATCTGAAGTGCTGATGTGCTGGGGGGTAGAAGTTCAGCCATCCCAGATGACGTCGTGTTGTCCACCATGGCAGCACCCACTTGTCTCTGACCTTTATTCATGAAGAGAACTGTTCCCGTCTGTAGACAAGGTAGCCTCGGCTTTCAGCAGGGGTCGATCAGCCAGTAGCAGAGGTCTTCCCTCCACCCATGGGCTTCTGTCAGTGCTTGACACTCGTGCTGTGGTGGCTCCAGGTCCGGATTGGGCAGCAAGGTGACCAGATTGTCCCCAACCAGTGGAGAATCTAGTCCATGGCAGCTGACCAGTGGTCCCATCTTTTAGGACACTCTATTCAAAGGCAAGACATCAGCCACTCTATCACAGTTTAAGTCCTGGATTGGGTGATAATTGTTAGTGCCCGGCTGGCAGGAACGGTGTGTTCCAGGCAGAAAAGCACTAAGCCATTCATCTCCCAGCATCAGGTTCTGGTGCACTGAGACAGGTCTTAAGCTCCACATACACAGTCTGTAGATATGCATAACATGGCCTCACCCAGCCATTTCAGCCCACGCAAGCCATTTTGGAGAGCAATTTTCTCATGAGCAAGGGATAGGGGCAGTCAGGGATGACTATGAACTAGTGGGTTACCCGGCCCACGCCAAGGTCCACTGTTCTTCGGGCAGTCCATAAGTATTGTTCGTTGCCAGTAGCCCCTTGCACTCAAGGTCTTTGGATATTGGCCCAGTGGGGGGGCATTGGAGCACAGAGCATTGGGTCCCTGTATCCACAATTCCCTTCTATCTCTGTACATAGCCAGCACTCTAGGACCAATCTTGGGCAGTCCCTGACCCGGTGTCCTTTTTCTTTGCATTAGGCACACTGATCTTTAGCCAGGAATTCTCTTCTGTTGCCAGGTACTATCTTCCTAGGTTCCCTAACTACTGTGGCCAGTATATGTTCCTCTCTCGTCTTTTATCTCTCTTTAGCTCTCTAACTTCCTCTTCTTTTTGTCTCCTTTCTTCCCTAGCTTCCTGCTCTTTTTACCTCTTTCTTTCTTTCTTTTTTTTCAATCTCTCTGTCTGCATCTATTAGGTGCTGTCCACTTTTGTGCACAGACCCTGAACCACACATCAAACTTATTTTCTCTGCAACTTACAATAACTCTCTCAGTGACTTAGCTTAACCCTTCAAGTTTCTGTAACTTTCTCTTCATATCCTTTCCTTATCTTAGCCAGATTGGTGGGCCATTTTCCAGCCCCTCAGAGACCCACCCTTGGAGCCTGGCGGCAGACCCGGAGCACTCCCTACCTTCAGGGGTATTGAAGTCAACAGTCAGGAGTGAGGGCCTTCCATCCATGTCTGGAACATTCTTTCTGGCCTCTAGTAGGATTCTGTCTTTCCTCGGTGGTAAAGAAGACCTGTAACAGTTACTAACAAGCATCTCAAGTGGGATGGTGAGAAAACAAGAGAATCTTGTGAAGAGGGCAAACAGCATTTAGTCACACAGCTAAGCACAAGCTTTGTCTATGAAACAGAAAGGCGAGCAGAGAGGCAGCAGATCTGTTATCGACTATCTCTCTAGACTTAGATTTTTCCCTCACGGAGTATCAGCTCCGTGGTTTTGCCTCTCAAGAGAACCAGCCTCCAAATGACACTAGGCTTCTAGTAACAACTAATAACAAAAGGATGGAGAGATGGTTAGAACCTGGGTGCTAGATACTAAGCAGCTGACAAAAGAATTGTAACCAGTTCACCTGGGGCTATCAGGACCTCAGTAGCAGCCCTTTACCAAACTGTCTCACTGGGTTTAAAGGCCCATGGAAAAGAAAACATTAATTCTGACCTTGGCCACCGCCAAAGCCTGAATTCTAAATTTTGACTGGCAAAACAAAACAAAGTTCTTTACAGCTTGTTGTAGATTCTTTGAAACTATTTTAGGGGCTCTTTTTGTCCCCCAACCTGGGGCATCTCTCCTTGGGGAGGAGGCTCAAGAGAGAAAGATAAAACTCCTGGCAGAAAACAATTTCTCTCAAGCAAATTATTTTCAACTTTTAACTTAAGCAACAAGAGGACCAAATAAAACTCTTCAACGAACAAAGCAAACAGTTTCATGATTTCAAACACAGTCGTCAGTCCAAGATTTTAAACACGGTCGTCAGTCCAAATTCAAACACAAAACAAAAGTCAAAAAGACACTGGACAATACCACAGAAAACAATCCAGACAAACAAGACCAAGACAAAGCATCCTATAACCAATTTCCACAGATGCCTGGTACCTTCAGTACCTGGCCCAAACTGCAGCTTAACCGCTTCTGGGATACCAAACACAGAAACAGAATACAGACAACAGACACTAACACATCTAAGCACATTTGTCCGTTTGCCTATACTCAAATAGGCAGCCAACGCGACCTCCAAAGTCAAGTCACAGTCAGATCTTTTTGACTGCTAGTTGCCGGGTCCTCCCGACAAAGGCTGGCTCGAGGAACGTCTCTCACTCGTCCCAGAGCCAGGACCCGACAAAGGCTGGCTCGCGGAACATCTCTCACGAGTCCCAGAGCCTGCGCGATTGGGGCGTCCCCCGGCGCGCTTTCTAAAAAAGGAAAAAAAAAAGAAAGAAAAAGACTATTCGGAGTAGGAAACCCTTCTACTCACAGGCGCCTGTCGGAGCGGGAAACCCTTCGCTCAAGTACACTCAAATACGGGCAGGAAACCCATCTGCCCAAGTGTACTGTCTGTCCGGGGCGGGAAACCCTTCCACCCGAGTGCACTCAAATACGGGGCAGGAAACCCATCTGCCAAGATGTACTCGAAAACGGGGTGCACTCAAATTCGGGGTGGGAAGCCCTTCCACCCGAGTGCACCCAACTTAAACCTTAGACCATGGCACAATACACAGTACGAGAAGCACAATGTACACACACACACATACACACACATACATACACAGCGGCTGCTTTCAACACTCACACCAACGTACCTCCAAGGGGCATTCGGGGTTCCGGGGGGTCACGCTCCGATCCCGGACGAGCCCCCAAATGAAAGAGCGTACCCCAAAACGGGGACGTGTCTCTCGCTCCGATCGCGGGGTGGGGTGCCCCCAGGAATCACGAGTAGCCATTCTTGATGTAAAAGCACGAGGTAACTTTATTAACGAGATCCCGGGTCTTAGCGGGATCCCGGGTCGACACGTATCTCACACAGGAGACAGAGGAATCGACCGATGTTGTGCTCTTAACTGTAACTTCGCTGTGTAATGATTAAGAGCTGTCTTCAACTTACTATTTCTTTAAACAGAATAGTTTAAACAGAAATGGTCCTGTCTTCTTCATTGGAATGTTGGCGAAATCATAAGCACCCAGACATTTTGTTACATGGATGAAGAATTTGTTATAATTAATAAAGTCACATTAATAATGTGATTTGTATTGCAAATACCAACACCGAATACAATACATCCTTACTAAAACCCATCAAAAATTGTCATTTATTTTATGGATCTCAATGATTTTATTGATAAACTATTATTTACTATTCCTTGAGATGATTTGAAATGGGAAGTTTTACCACTTGAATTTGTTAATAGCATTTCCCAAACCTTTTAACCTCATCTGTCATTTATTTTTGAGCAAGAGCAGCTAATTTACAATACAAAGCTCAAAAGACAGCCATAATTATTCCATTAATAAAATATGCAATTCTGAAAAAAGCTTTTTATTTCTACTGTCTTCTGATTGCAAGGCAGATGAAATACTCTTAAAATACTCTAGTGCTGCCCAAGATCCTTAGGGGACAGCTTCTCGGTGTCTTGTACTTCACTAACTACTAGGATAAATCCCACAATGTGCTCTTGCTCTGAAGAATACAGAAAGATCGTCTGGGAAACAAGACACAGAAGTCGAAACTCTTGTTTAAGATGTAAGATAATGGTTACAAACCTAAGAGTTAATATTTGGACTTTGTATTAGCTTGTCTTGGTTGTCAACATGTTTCCTAGGAAGAGGAAACTGCATTTGAAAAATTGCCTCCATCAGATTGGCCTATGAGCATGTCTGTGGGGGCATATTCTTGATAACTAATTAAGATAGAGGGGCCCACAATACTGTGTGCATTACCATTTCTAGAAAGGTAAGGCTAGGGTAGAAACAGAATGTCATCCTAGAGGCAAACCACCAAGCTTCAGATTCATGCTGAACTTGAGTTCCTGTTCTGACTTTCCTCAAGGATGGGCTGTAACTGCTAAGTGGAAATAAGCCCTTTCCTATCCAAATTCTTTTGGTGATTGAATTTGTCACAGGAATGGAAACTGATATGAGAAGTTGGGTGTTTCTGTGATGGAGCTAATTATGCTGCTTGGGAGGATAGAGGGGAGGACTGTGTAAGTGTTTGAAATCTGAACAGGAAAAGATTGTGCACACTCAGAGGTAAGAGGTCTAGTGTAGAAACTTGGAAAACAATGCTGGGAGCGAGACAGACAAAGGAAGGTGGGATCATAAAGTTTCAGACAGAAATAAAGATTCTACCAGGGCTTTTCACGTGCTGGTTTGGATGAAGAATCTAGAGAAGTGAAATGTCTGCTTCTCTGGTTGGGAAATGGATGCTAGGCAACTGGGGTTGAAGAACAAACTGTGATTGATAAAAGCTCATTTAGCTGATGTGAAATCATAAGGGACAGCACACAAAAGATGGGATCTGGGAGCGAGGAATGTGCTGTATCTCAAATTGGAAGCCTAAGAATATCAAATGTGGGGTTGGTTTTGGTAGTGAAACTGAGGTGCTGAGAAAGACATGGAGAGGAGCTGAGGCTTGGCAACAGATGGCAGGGTCAGAGGCCCTGAATACAGGCCATTAGTAAAAATGCAGACTCGGATGTAGCTGAAACTCCAGGCTACTGGAGATCTCAGAGCTATGATATACTGATCAAGGACAAGTGAAGTGGAGCTGACTTAGCCCAGGAGGTAAGCTGTGCATGCTACAAATGGCAAATTGCAAAAGTGGCATTGCCTCAGCCTTTTGCAGCCAGATTATGAGTAAATTCCAGATCCTGGACACTGAGCTATATACACTACCAGATTTTGGATTTGGGATTTTGATTTGACTATAATTATGCCCTAGCTCATCTTTTTTAAAATAAAAATATAGCTTATTTTTTTTATTTTACAGAAAATAAAAGGCTTTGGATAAAAAAAAAAGAGCCTTTGGACTTTTTAATAGAACTTGGCAGTGTAGGGGAATGTCAGGGCTGGAAGGCAGGAAGAGTGGGTGATTGGAGAGGGGAGAACACCCTTATAGAAGAAGGGGGAGGGAGAGGGGATAGGGAGCCAGGAAAGGGAATAACATTTGAAATGTAAATTAAAAATGTCCAATAAAAGAAGTGAGAACTTGGATTTTCAAAGTATTGGAGGGTTACTTTGTTTTGTTTTGTTTTTTGTTTTTTGGTTGGTTGGTTGGGTTGGGCTGGGTTGGGGTTTTTTGTTTTGTTTTGTTTGTTTGTAGGGGTTTGGGGGGGTTGGGGTTTTTGTTTGTTTGTTTGTTTGTTTGTTTTGATTTTGTTTGGGTTTTTTGAGACAGAGTTTCTGTGTAACCTTGGCTGTCCTGGAACTTGCTCTGTAGACCAGGCTGACCTAGAATCTATAGAGATCCTCCTGCTTCTGCCTCCCAAGTGCTGAGATTAAAGGCACACACCACCACCACCTGGCAAAAGTATTATAATTTTGAAAGACTGTGGGATTTTAAAATTTAGATTATGTTTTATATTCTGGAGACAAGGAAAGGTTACAATTTAAAAGAGATATGTTTGTGTGTCAACTTGACACTGGTGGTTAATCTTGCTTGTCTATTGACATAGATGTCAAGAAGAAAATTCACCTAGAGGATTGCCTCCATTAGAGTAGCTATGGACATATCCATGGGAAATTTTCTTGGTTACTAATTGATTTAGGAGGGTCCAGCCCACCATGGGCAGCACCATCCCTAGGCAGGTAGACCTGGGCTATATAAGAAAGGTAAATGAGAAGGAGCAATCCAGAAAACAGTATTTTCGAAGATTTCTTCTGCACATTCCTGATCTTCTAGTGTTCTTGCCTTGTTTTACTTCTTGCTCTACTACCCACAAGGATGGACTATAACCTAGAAGTGGAAACAAATCTTCCTAAATTATTTTAGTCATAATATTTATCCAGCAACAGATAGTGAACTAGGCCACACTTCAAATGCAAATAATACTTCTATGAGCAGTGATACTTGTTTCCTAACATAAAGGGTGTAGTTTGAAAACTCAAAATGATTTTTTTATTTTTCTACTCCTTAGGTAATAACTATTGTGTTTCATAAATTATAAAACAGAAATGCTAGTAGACCTTTTCTAATTTTTTTAGTTGTCCTTATATGAAACTACTAGAACTCTCTAAAATTCAAAACGTCTGTGTGTTTAAAGAAGGTGTGGTGTAACTCAAAGCATTTTTCATTCATATACATAAACACCTTCTTTGATTCAAAACATTTCAGAGACTGGAAAAGGTCTTAGCTGGCAAGTCTCATAGCCTGAGCTGTACAGATGAAAGAAATGAAAAGCTTCAACGAGTTCCTTGTGTTCATACATGCACACGTGCACACACACACACACCATAATTTTTAAATGTCTAAGCATTTTTGTGTGTGAGGCCATTCTGCAGCAACTTCAGAAGAATGAAACAGAGAAACAAAGACTACCTTTACACATCCTTTCCTGGAATGTGTACTCTGTTAAAGAAAGGCAAAGATAAAGAATCAAACAATGGGATGCTAATTACCTTTCTGTGTCTATAACAAGTGCAATTAAAACCTGCTATATAAAAAGATAAGGATTATTTAGACCCATGGGGCTAGATGTTTCAGTCTATGGTTCAGACATGGCTGTCACCATTGTCTTGGCCTCATTGTAGGATTCAGGGCAGAACAAAACCACTCGCCAAGGTAAGGAAGCACAAAAGAATAAAGAGAAACTGGGTACCACATTTCTCCTCAGTGATATGTCTCCAGTCATTGGAAGATCTCCCCTATACTCCAGCACACAGAGATCCCACCAACTCCAGATAATGTTACTGGATGCAGACCAAACCTTAAACACAAAAACCTTGAAAGAGCATCCAAGACCAAAATTATAGCAGACAACAAAAGTACAGTAATGTACAATGAAATAAAGAATGAGAGGGAAGGAAACATAAGGGTGAGAGTGTTTGCACATTAAGGGAGAGGACGAAGAATTAGATATGCAAGCAGAATAAAATAGTCCTTGAAAACAAAACTGGTTTTTCCTTGTTCCTTTTAATAAATCATTGACATTGGAATTGTTTTTCTGGTAAGTGTTATAAAAGACATCAGCAACTGCTGTTTATCACAGCATTTTTCCCTGATGGCATAATAATTACAAGAAAAAAAACCTTAAAATCTTCATATTCTCTAGCAATGACTTACAAACACGGTGCTTTGAAAGACTTGTTGGACCACCGAACAATAACCTTTCTTCTTCCATTCTTGAAAACTTGGGAAGCCATCTGTGGCTGTAACTTGACAATAGTGGATTTTAGTGAGACTAGCTTTTACTTTGAAAAATCTTTTAAAATGTCTTTAGAAGTTTTCTAAATCCAACAGCAGACATTTTCACTTTACGCATTTTTAGATGTTTCTTTATATGAACTTGAAACATTGGGTTCCCAATAGGTGTATCAAAGCTCCTTTCTTGTGGGTGCATTAACTAGAAAATGGTACAGAACTGTGGATTGTTCAGTAAATACATCCATCTCCTCCCCTTGGAAATTTCCCACTCTCTTCTGAATGTCTCAGTGGGATTTATAACTGTGACCCCGTTCCCTTAAGCTCTGATCTTTCCTGGCAAGTTTTTGTTTCTTGCAGAATAACATGTAATGTCTACGGCTTTGATGTCTTTATCTTGCTCCAGCCTTTCTTCTTTAAGGAATTCGTTCTCATTTGTGGCTCTTGACATGCTTTATTTAACATCAGCATGGCAGGAATCAGAATAGAAGTATGCATTCCCCTTCAAAACTGTGTCTATTTACCTAGTATAAAAGATAAAACAGGTTTTCAAAAGCGTACTGGAAAAATGCGGTAGTCTTTCCAATTTCACCGTGACATCTGAGCTGTGACTACACTATTTGAAAAATACAGATACTAATTCAGAACACAAGGTAAAAAGATTATAGACATTTCTATCCCTGGGGAAAACAATAATGGTGGATGCATCTAAAAGTAAATATAATAAGTTCAAACATGATGACAGAAGAGACATAAATTGCATAAAAAGAGTTTGAATCCTGTTTTTGGTGGATCACATCATTGGCTCAAGGGCAAAGGGACATTTCCCATGTCCCCCATGGACTGTTTATCCATGTTCCCTTCCTACACGAAGCTTTCAAGAATGATTGACTGATATCTCTGAATTATGGATGAGTCCAGAACTATGCAAGGAGAAAATTATTTAGAGTATGAACCTGGTCCTCAAATGTCATCATTTTTGAGTCAATAACAATATAATGAGTTAAAAAATACAGTTTAGACTAAGTGTAGTTGGATGGCAAAGGTAGAAGACAGTTATGGAAGTCAGATTCACCTGGGGTAGAAATATGAACACACATAAGCTAAGTATTTAAATATTAATACAGATAAATTAGTAACTCATTACTAAGGCCATGTACAATTAGCTCCCTCCTGCCTTTCAGTCCTGATCCCATCCCTTCCCTCCTCCTGCCCAACTGACATTTCACACTCCTTAGTGAAGTCACACACATTATACGGCACATATACTTTGAGGAGGTCAATAAGTAAATCTTCCTTAAGAACATTGCTTCAAATATTTTTATTGCTGTAGATAAATGCCCAGGATCCTAGCTTTGGGAACAAATTATGTGTGAAGACTCTATGTCAATGTCATAATTAAAACTCAAAGTGAAGATAAAAATGTTTTCATAGAAACTGAATGAGATAGTAAAGAAAGTATAATACCATATATTTCTGACTTCCAGAAGGACTCGCATTGGCACATGCAGGGAGTTTAGCCACAGACTGAGTCCTCTCTGAAGTAGCTGAGGGGGAAGGGCCTCAGCAGGGGCAGACATGGTACTGTGAAAGAGTAGGGTTGCTTTCTATAATAACATACACCTATCTTCACTTTAAGTTACTCTGAGGCCAAAAGCTGCAGACCTCTGGATCTTGTGACACTTGTTGCTAACAGCAGGTAAGATTAGACAAGGTATTTACTGCTAGCACACATTTCTTTTTCCAGGCAGCCCAGCAGCCTCTCTTGCTAGGCTGGAAAACTCTTTGAGAACCAGAGGAGAAGGAAAGGAAAAGAGTCAAGGTACTTTATATAGGCAAATGTGCACAGACACATATAGAACCATACACACACTTATATTTTCATTCACATTCTCATTTATACATTAAAACATTCACATTTTTGTCAGGCCCTATTACCTGTCTCATACTGTCCACAAGTATTCATCCATAATTGCATATACACATGTACTATACACATAAAAATAGACAAACAGACATATAGATATGGATGAATTTATGCATGGATGGAGGGTAGGTGGATGGATGGATGGATGGATGGATGGATGGATGGATGGATGGATGGGGGGCAGAGCCCTCCCCCCAAGCCAAACCATCCAACCAGCATTTCTTTGACCTTTAAATACCATCCTAGACAAACAATTACCTCAGAGATAAAATGTTACATAAAATGGGAGTTACAGAAGAATGTTGATATTAAGCTCAATGCAATGTTTATTTCTAATATGCTTGTTATAAGTTGAAAACACCAGTTTTTACATGGCCTTGCATTATCGTAGTGCATACCTATGGCTGTATCCTTGGACCTAAATGTTTTTCCTTGAACACAAATTTGTCCCAAGTCCATTTCTCTTTGTAGTGTAATTATGACAGCTTATTTTAGTTCTCATTATGTAAACTTTACTTACTATACAACTGGGCACATTCTATTCTTGATTCTAATTTTATTACATCTTTCTAGCAAAGCAACTAAGACTACCTCTTAAAACTTTCTTCCTAAAATCATTTTAATCAAATCAGGAATTCTATAGAATCATTAATTCATCTAAATAGTATTAGTTAATAAAAGTTCATCTTTATGTTGATCTGGAAGAAATCTGAACAATAATAGGGTGAGTTTTTGACAGGAAAGGCATATCAGCTGCAAAATATGAGATGATGTCTCTTTGGACATTGCCATCAAGCTCACCCATCACAGACCATGCAAAGTGCTGGGCTACCTCCCAGAAGGTCACCTGTTAACTTAGCCTATACTAATAGCTCCTGACAGGCATGTTGTCAGATATACCCAGCTGACATCAACTCATACACCTAATAACATTGGCAACTACAAAAATATAGCTAACAGAAGCAAATAACATTCCATAATAGCCTCCTCTAGTATATTGCTTATCAGTAGACACACCATCCCACCTCGTCCTTTTACACAACAAAAATACATTAATTAAACTGCTCTAAAACAAAGAGATAAAGAATTATATCATTTTGATTTATTGATATAGTATTTTTATTAATTCTTAAGAGAATTTCATGCACACATACAATGTATTTGGATCATAGTTACTCCTACTCCATCATTAAGCTACACCCGGATCCAGAGATCACTCTCACTTGCTCCCACCTTGATGTCCTTTTTTGTTGTTGCTTTGAAAATCTACCAAGTCTAATTTACAAATACTATGTACTCACTAGGATGAGGCCATCCTCTAGAGTATGATCAACATGAGGAGACAATTTTGAAATGATGAGATAAAAGGAGACTTTACAGGGGAGTTTAATACTATGTCCATTTGTTACAACAGTAGTAGTAAACCCATCCCTGGTGCCTATGAGCTCACACACCATAGATAATTTTTGTCCAGGATGGGCGAAAGCATCACAAGAAAATGATCAAACTTGTATATTCACCCTGAAAGGGTATAACATACCTATACAATGCTTGTGAAAAGAGGTTTACAAGTTGGCCTTGTGACAGATCTTGAGACACAAAAGAACAGTGATAGTAGTATCACATTTGATTTACATTTCTGGGAATTACTGTGGATCAGTTCTGATTCATCACTTGATAAGACCTATCTCATTTAGAAAACTTGTCTTAAAGATAAAATTAAATTATCTGTAAATCTTATCAAGCTTCAGCAATTCTAGCGTTTTGAATTTTTCCAAGGAAATAATTCATCAGTTATTTTCAGATGTGCATGAATGTACACCATAACATTTGCTACAATAGGAAGATATATTAGATTTAGTTAGATGGAATTATAATATGAAATAAATCATGACTCATGCATGACTTTAGTTATTTACATTTTAAATCTATTAGAAAATAATCACAAAATATTGACAAGTGAGAAGAATATAAGCAATGTGATTCAATTCTTAGCATAGGTATACAAATAAGAGCTTGGAAACAACATAGATATAAATATAGATATATGACTAAATGACACTGAGGTATTAATAATGATTAGTTCTGAGTAATAGCAATATCCATGGCTTACTCATAAGCATGATTTTCTAATGTTATAAAACAGTTTCATTTTATTTGAGAATATTCAAAAGGAATAGTCATGAATCAATAGCTCATTCTATTTTGCTGTTTCTTCTTCAAAGGGCAGCTTTAAATTTATTCTGACACTATAAATATATTATATCCTCTATTAAAAGATATATCTATCATATAACTATTCCAAATCTAAAGATGATTTTAGAAGAACCATGAAATCAGACATCATTACACCTCACCAACATTGAAGGCAAGGCATCAAAGTCCACTTGATTGTTAGATATCTTAGAAAATCCAGAGAATATTGCTTCATTCTCAGCTTCAAAATTCTTATGGGTAATTTCTGAGCACATTCTTAGACCAAGGCTATTCTGCTCTAACAAAATACCATCGATTAAATAACTTCAAAATAATTACTTTCTCCAGCCTGAAGGCTGGGCAGTCCAAAATCAAGGTTCCAATAGATGCAGTGCACGGTGCATGATGAAGGTCCACTTTCACATAAAAGACCTTCTTCTTACTGTAGCATGCGGTGAGAAGGGTTTACAGAGCTCTCTTGAGTTCCTTTTGTAAGAGTTCTCAGTCTACTAAAAGTAGACTTGTTTCTCCCAATATTTCCAAGAACAAATGTTCACCAAAATTTCAGGGAATTAACTCACAGTGAGACAAAATGACATTTATCCTGAGTGTACAGATTGGCATGTGAGGTTGACTTCCTTTCAGTAGCAAAACACAAGAGTAGCTAAAGTTACCAGGAAGGTGCTTGTGGATTATGTAATAAGAGAAAGTAGTGGAACAGTAGTAGTAGCAAATAGTACTTACTGCATGGTACTCATTACAGTCTGGGTATTTAGAAAAAAGGTGGTCTGGCAAAGTTCTACACTTATAATAATGGTAAACAATAGACATGCAGAAATCTTTTTTTTTATTAACTTGAGTATTTCTTATATACATTTCGAGTGTTATTCCCTTTCCCGGTTTCCGGGCAAACAACCCCCTCCCCCCTCCCCTTTTTTATGGGTGTTCCCCTTCCCATCCTCCCCCCCTTGTTGCCCCCTGAACAATCTAGTTCACTGGGGGTTCAGTCTTAGCAGGACCCAGGGCTTCCCCTTCCATTGGTGCTCTTACTAGGATATTCATTGCTACCTATGAGGTCAGAGTCCAGGGTCAGTCCATGTATAGTCTTTACGTAGTGGCTTAGTCCCTGGAAGCTCTGGTTGCTTGGCATTGTTGTACATATGGGGTCTCGAGCCCCTTCAATTTCTTCCAGTTCTTTCTCTGATTCCTTCAACGGGGGTCCTATTCTCAATTCAGTGGTTTGCTGCTGGCATTCGCCTCTCTGTTTGCTTATTCTGGCTGTGTCTCTCAGGATCGATCTACATCCGGCTCCTCGGCCTGCACTTCTTTGCTTCATCCATCTTGCCCAATTGGATGGCTGTATATGCATGGGCCACATGTGGGGCAGGCTCTGAATGGGTGTCCCTTCAGTCTCTGTTTTAATCTTTGCCTCTCTCTTCCCTGCCAAGGGTATTCTTGTCCCCCTTTTAAAGAAGGAGTGAAGCATTCACATTTTGATCATCTGTCTTGAGTTTCATTTGTTCTAGGCATCTAGGGTAATTCAAGCATTTGGGCTAATAGCCACTTATCAATGAGTTCATACCATGTGTGTTTTTCTGTGATTGGGTTACCTCACTCAGGATGATATTTTCCAGTTCCAACCATTTGCCTACTAATTTCATAAAGTCATTGTTTTTGATAGCTGAGTAATATTCCATTGTGTAGATGTACCACATTTTCTGTATCCATTCCTCTGTTGAAGGGCATCTGGGTTCTTTCCAGCTTCTGGCTATTATAAATAAGGCTGACATGCAGAAATCTTATACCTTGTAGAACATCGAAGTGTCTTCATAGTCCAATTGTAATATATTTAGTATGATCTTGAATTCGAATCTCATTTTCTGTAAGAATTTCGGCTGTTGTAATCACTTTTTAAACTGATAGTTTTTAAATTATTTATATTTTTTACCAAAAAAGTGAGGCTAAAGAAGATGTCCTATTCAAAATAATCATCACTTTTTGTTGTATAGAAGATTCTGAAATAAAATAAAAACTAATGCATAGATGCAGTGAGAGGTGACTGTGCATGGGAAAGCACTGGAGAGCTTCAATCAATCAAAACTACAGAGCAATAGTCATAAATACTGTATGATATTGGTATAGAGACAGGCAGATAGATCAGTAGAACAGAATTGAAGACCCAGAAATGAACTCACACACTTATGGTCACTTGATCTTTGACAAAGGAGTTAAAACCACCCAATGGAAGAAAGATAGCATTTTCAACAAATGGTATTGGTTCAACAGGAGGTCAGCAATATAGAAGAATGAAAATCGATCCATTCTTATCACCATGTACAAAGCTTATGTCCAAGTGGATCACGGACCTACACATCAAACCAGATACACTCAACCTAATAAAAGAAAAAGTGAGAAAGAGTATCAAACACATGGGCACTGGGGAAAATTTCCTGAACAAAACACCAAGAGCTTATGGTCTAAGATCAAGAATCGACAAGTGGGATCTCATAAAACTGCAAAGCTTCTATAGGGCAAAAGACACTGTCATTAGGACAAAAGAGCCACCAACAGATTGAGAAAAGATATTTACCAATCCTACATCTGATAGAGGGCTAATATACAAAATATACAGAGAACCCAAGAATTTCAACTCCAGAGAGCCAAATAAACCTATTTTAAAAATGGGGTTCAGAGCTAAACAAAACATTCTCAGCTGAGGATTATCAAAAGGCCAAAAAGCACCTAAAGAAATGTTCATCATCCTTAGTCATCAGGGAAAAGCAAATCCAAACATCCCTGAGATTCCAGCTCATACCAGTCACAATGGCTAAGATAAAAAACTCAAGTGACAGCAGATGCTGGCGAGAATGTGAAGAGAGAGAAACACTCCTCCATTGTTGGTGGAATTGCAAACTGGTACAACTACTCCGGAAATCAGTCTGGAGAAAATTGGACATTGCAATACCTGAGGACCCAGCTATACCCCTCCTGGGCATATACCCAGAAGATATTCCAACATACAACAAAGAAACATGCTTCACTATGTTCATAGCAGCCTTATTTATAATAGCCAGAATCTGGAAAGAACCCAGATACCCTGTAACAGAGGAATGGATTTAAAAAAAATGTGATACATCTATCAAAAACAATGACTTCATGAAATTCATAGGCAAATGGTATGAACTAGAAAATATCATCCTGAGTGAGGTAACTTAATTACAGAAAAACATATTTCGTATGCACTCATTGGTAAGTGGGTATTAGCCAAAAAGCTCAAATTACCACGGATGCAATCCACAGACCACAGGAAGCTCAAGAAGGGTGACCAAAATGCGGATGCTCCCACTCCTTCTCAAAAGGAGGAAAAA
The DNA here is from genome assembly GCF_011064425.1 of Rattus rattus. Lineage (NCBI taxonomy): Eukaryota > Metazoa > Chordata > Mammalia > Rodentia > Muridae > Rattus > Rattus rattus. The sequence goes on along the minus strand of NC_046160.1, from coordinate 79,316,843 downwards.
TATCCATAGGAGGGGATATGTAGACAAAATTTAGAGCAGAGACTCAAGGAACAGTCATTCAGAGCCTGCCCCACGTGTGGCCCATACACACACACACACACACACACACACACACACACACACACACACACACACACACAGAGCCACCAAAACTAGATAAGATTGATGAAGCTAAAAAATGCATGCTGAAAGGGACTGGATATAGATCTCTCCTGAGAGACATATCCAGAGCATGTCCAATACAGAGGTCAATGCTAGCAGCAAACCACTGAACTGAGAACAGGACCCCCTTGGGGGGAATTAGAGGAAGTATTGAAAAAGTTGAAGGAGCTTGCAATCCCATAAAAACAACAATGCCAACCAACCAGAGCTTCCAGGGGCTAAACCACTACCAAAAGACTATACATGGACTGATCCAGGGCTCTAACTGCATGTGTAGCAGAGAATAGCCTCGTTGGGGCACCAGTGAAAGGGAAAGCACTTGGTCCTGCCAAGGTTGGACCCCCGTGCAGGGGAATGTGGGGAGGCAGTAAGGGGGATGTATGGGGGGAATACCTGTATGGGGGAGGGGGAGGGGAGGGGATGGAGGCTTATAGACAGGAAACTGGGAAGTGGAATAACATTTGAAATATAAGTAAAGAAATATATCTAATAAAAAATTTTAAAATATTTTTAAAAAGAAAAGAAAATGTAATATTGAGTGAGGTAACCCAATCACAAAAGAACACTCTTGGTATGATAAGCAGATATCAGCCCAAAACCATATCCAAGATACAATTCACAAACCACATGAAGCTCAGGAAGAAGGAAGACCAAAGTGTGGATGCTTCAGACCTTCTAAGAAGGGGGAACAAAAACTCTCACAGGAGAAAATATGGAGACAATGTGTGGACAAAGACTGAAGGAGAGGCAATCCAAAGAGTGCTGCACCTGCGGAATCCATCCCATATACAGACACAAAACCCAGACAATATTGTGGATGCCAAGAAGTGCATGCTGACAGGAGCCTAATAGAGCTGTCTCCTAGAGGCTCTTCCAGGGATTGACAAATACAGAGGCTGATGCTCACAGCCAAACATTGTAGATCAGTGTCCCAATGGAGGAGATAGAGAAAAACTGAAATAGCTGAAGGGGTTTGCAACCCCATAAGAAGAACAAAAATATCAACCAAGCAGACTGCCAGAGCTCCCAGGGACTAAACCACAATCCCAAGAGGACGACTTATGGCTCCATCCACATATGTATCAGAGGATGGCCTTCTATCAATGGGAGGACAGGCCCTTGGTCCTGTCAAGACTCAGTGTCCCAGTGTAAGGGAATGTCAGGTCGAGGAGGTGGGAACAAATATGTGGGTGGGTGAGGGACCACTCTCATAGATGCAGGGAAGGGGTTGGGATAGGAGGTTTCCGGAGGGGAAACTGGGAAAGAGGTAACATTTAAATGTAAATTAAAAATCCAATTAAAAAAAAACAACTGGAAGTCTTGTTGGAACTTAGAATCTAAAAGAAATGTGTGCATCTAATCTCCAATGTATGATGGTACGGTAACAAAGGGATGACCCGTCCCCTCCCTTAGTGCCACTATAAGCTAGTGATTCTTAACCTTCCTAATGCTGCAACCCCTTAATAAAGTTTCTCATGTTGTGTTGAAAGCCCAACCATAAAATTATTTTTTCACTACTTCATAACTAATTTTGCTACTGTTATCAATTATAATGTAAATATATGATATTCTGATGGTCTTAAATGATCCCTGCTCCAGGGTCCTTCATCCAGAAAAGGGTCATGACTCACTGGTTGAGAACTGCTACTATAAGCAAAAGAGAGAAGTCTGTTCAATCTCTATAGGTATAAAACAGAGAACCTTAGAGAGAGATGAGATCTGTGTCATCTGAGTCACCTTAAGTGGTTTCCTACTGCTTAATGTCACTACTAGAGAATAGTCTATATCTCCAAGTCCGTAAGTCCTCCTTTCTGTACTGGTTTAGCGCATGGCCCCCTTACTAATAGTGTGGGCCAAGAAAACAAATCTTGACTTGGGCTTACATTCAAGAACATAATCCTATATAGTACAAAGTCTGCGTTACCAAAGGAAGCATAATCTGTATTATAGAAAAAAGCAGAAAATGTTTTCACTTAAAAGGAGCAGACCAGCCAGGTTGCGGTAATGGCCCACATGTGAAATCCAGCACTCAGGAGGCAGGGCAGGTGGATCTCTGCGTTTCAAGCCAGTCTGGTCTACAGAGTGAGGTCCAGGACAGAGCCACACAAAGAAACACTGACTCAATAAAAAGATAAATAAATAAGCAAATAAATAAATACAGAAAGAAATCTGATGTGGTTTGTTGTGCAATTTTATTTTGTGGAGTTTCTTGGCCCCTCAGTGACCAGGATCTCTTTCCCAGCCCAGCTGTGACACCTTGTAGGAACCTTCCCCAGCAGGAGCAGAGCTGTGCATTCTCTTGGGAAGCCTTCCCCCGGAGCAGTGCTGTAACACTTGCAGTGAGAAAGCCTTTCCCCTCCAATCTGTAACTCTTACAGCTAAAGCAATGCAACCCCTGTCAAAACTTCAACTACACTCTATTCAGAACTGGAAAAAAATCCTAAAATTCATTTGGATGCACAGAAGACTGAAAAGTGAATGCTGGTGGTATCACAGTAACTGACTTCACACTACAGGACTCACAATTCTAAAAACAGGCATGGTGTTGACACAACAACATGTCACCCGGTGGCACAGGAAACCCAGAAACAAACCCATGCAAGTAAAACCATCTGACTCCCTTTATCCTACATAGGCTAGACAAATGTCTGTCTTTTAACTGAATGGTGCTGAGCACACTAGACAGGCAGATGCAAAAGGCTAGAGATAGACCTGTACCTCCTGTACAAAAATGTCCCAAAGACCTTAGACTTTGAGATTGGTAGAGGAAAACAGACCAGAAACACTTTAAATTTTCACTTAAACAACAAATTTTCAGAATAGGACTCCAATAGCTCTGTTTTAGCTGAGGTTACTATTATTGTAATGAAATTCTATAACCAAAAAGTGAGTTGAGGAGAAAAATGTTATTTGCCTTACACGTCCACATTGTAAGTAGAATTTTCTTGTGCATGTCAATCATGTACTTACTTATTCCTAGACTTTTTAAGATGTTTGTAAGTAAGACCTTTCTTCTGATTTATTTTCAATAATTTCATTTTTCTTAAATTTTATTTAATTTTTTTATTCCACCTTAGTGATGGACTCATCATTGAAGAAAGCTAGGACAGGAACTCAAATAAGGCAGAAACCTGGAGGCAAGAACTGACGCAGAGACCATGAAGGGATGCGGCTCCCTCAATTGCTCCTCCTGGCTTCCTAGGAATGCTTCCTCATAGAACTCATGGCCACAAGCCCAGGTATGACACCACCCATAAGGGGATTAGTTCCCCCCAATTAATCACTAATTAAGAACATGACCTATTGTTAGATCTTATGGAGACCTTTCTCAGTCGAGGTTCCTTCCTTTTAGATGACTCTAGCTGCTATCAAGTTGACATAACACTGTTGAGGACAAGCTCAAAAATTATATAGGCAGAAGTGACAATGTTGGATTAACTCTGATCATAGGGCAGGAAACAACAGTGAAAAGAAAGCTTATATGTGGATAAAGAAAACAGTGAAGAGAAATCCTACAAAATTAATAAAAGCAGCTATTGTTCTGATGGAAATTGATATTCATCATACATAAAATAATAAATTAAACATTGAAAAAACAAAATAATCAGTAAATATGAAAATGAATAGAAAGTTTTCAAAAGTAAATATCCTTGCCAAGTGAGGGGGCCCACACTTGTAATCTCAGCTCTTGAGAGCACAAGGCAGAATTTACTTTGAGTTTTAGAACAGCCCAACTACATAGTGAGTTCCAGTCCAGTTGAGCTACAGAATAAGACCCTGTCTTATAATAGAAGAAAAAATGGATGGAAGGAAAGGAAGGAGAAAAAAGGGAGGGAAGGATGGAGGGAAGGAGAGAAGGAAGAAGGATGAAAGGAAGAATAGAAGGAGTAAAGATGAAAAGAAGAAAGGAGAAAAAGAAGGAATAAAACGAATGCAGGATGGGGAGAAATAAATACAAATAAAATACAAATGGCCAATAAATTAAGAAATAATGTTAAGCATTATTTTCAATTATGGAAATTAAAATTAAAAGAAAATTGAAAATCTATCTCTATTTGGCAATAGAGATTAAAATCAAGAAAACAAACAATAAATCCCAGTAAAGATGGTGGGGGACGTTGAAGGAATCAGAGAAAGAACTGGAAGAGCTTGAAGGGGCTCGAGACCCCATATGTACAACAATGCCAAGCAACCAGAGCTTCCAGGGACTAAGCCACTACCATACATGGACTGACCCTGGACTCTGACCTCATAGGTAGCAATGAATATCCTAGTAAGAGCACCAGTGGAAGGGAAGCCCTGGGTCCTGCTAAGACTGAACCCCAGTGAACTAGATTGTTGGGGGGAGGGCGGCAAGGGGGGGAGGATGGGGAGGGGAACACCCATAAGGAAGGGGAGGGGGGAGGGGGATGTTTGCCCGGAAACCGGGAAAGGGAATAACACTCGAAATGTAAATAAGAAATACTCAAGTTAAAAAAAAAAAAAAAGATGGTGGGGGAAAGAACTCTTTATATACTAGTGGTGGGAAATTACAATAGAAGTAAAGAATGAATAATTAGATAAAAAAAATAAGAGACAAAAGAAGGTGAAAACATATTTGAAATGTTACAGTGAAACCTACTTTTGTACATCTAAAACATTTATAAAAATAATTTATAAAGGAAGTGTTTGCTCATTAGGCTCCAAAATGATTCTTAAGTTACTACCACCGTGTTTGAGGCAGGTATGCCCAGGTTCTGCTGCTGTACTCACCAAGCTCATCAGACAAGAGTTTCTATGGGATTTTATTTTCTCTGTGTCCCATCTTCTCACAGGAATGCTAGAAACACCGACAGACTTTACCATATTGGGCTGCATATGAATTCTAGGGTTCGAAACTAAGGTCCTCAAGAACTTCACCCATTGAGTCATCTCTCTAGGCAGTATCAACTCATTAAAATTGTTTGCAAGCTTTCTGCAAACCCATCAAAGTTACCTGAAGATTGCACACCTAATAGGCAAAGTATAATCTAAGCAGTGATAATTAATGCATGGTGTACTAGTCAGGGTTCTCTAGAGTCACATAATTTATGGAATGTCTCTATATATTAAAACAATTATTGTGATGACTTAGAGTCTGTAGTCCAAATAATCCAACATAAGGCAGCTGTGGATGAGAAGTCTGCGAATCCAGTAGTTGCTCAGTCCTGCAAGGTTAGTTGTTTGAGCTCATCTTCTAGAACAGTAGGCTGCAATAGATGTATTGGCAAGTAGTCAAAAAAGAGTGAATCTTCCTTCTTCCAATGTTCCTATGTCGGCCTTCAGCCGAAGGTGTGGACCAGATTAAAGCTATACACTACCACACCTGGATCTGGAACTTACTTTGTCCCAGGTTGACCTTGAACTCAGGGATCTCCTTGTTCAGTCTCCTGAGTTTAAAGACATGCACTACTTTGACTAAGCCTAAGCTTTTCATGGCCACTATGCCATGTTGTCTTCCAGCCTTAAGATCAGGATCACGGGTGTGTCCTCCAATTCTGGATTGTAGTTCATTCCAGATAGTCATGTTGACAACCAGGAATAGCCATTACACATGGTAACTACATAACAGCCTTGTACAAAATAAAAATCGACTCTACTACTAAGCTCAACTTGGAGTAAAGATGAAAAAATAAGTAAGCAAATCCAAATTCAAATTAAAATTTCAATATCCCGCATAATTTTGAGGAAAACTATACAGAAAGCTCACTAAAGATAGAGAAAAGTTGGAAAATATTATCATAAATATTAACATGATGGAAGTTTATACATTATAGTTTCTAGCCAACAAGAACAACATCCAAGTCATTCCAAGTGAGCATGGAAAGTGCTTTGAATTGACTTAAAATGAGTATATGTGTAATATGATACTATGACTGTGCTCAAAATTTTTTAGCTATGATCTTGTTGAATAATGAAGAATAAAACTCTATATCACATGTGACAGCATATACCTGAAATGACAGAATTTGTAGGTAGAGGCAAAAAGAAGAATGCAAGTTTAAAGCCATCCTGGCCTATATAGAAAATTCCAGTCCAGCCAGGACTATACACTAGTTCTCTCTGCAACATAAAGCCACATAACTAAGATTTATGATACAGATCTCAGTTTAAAACCATTTCAAAGAGCTAAAGCCAAAATAATTTAGAAAAATATAATAAAAGGATTGAATTATTTAAATATATAATGAAAAAATCACTAGGTAAACCCATTGACTAATAAATGTATTGACTCATTGTTGTGACAAAAATATCTAACAAAAGAAATCAGCGAGACAGCTCACTGGTTCCGAGTATGTCTTGCTCTTTTAGAGGAAGGGATGTAATTCACCCACAGGCGGCTTCTCACAACCATGTGTAAAAGCTCTAGGAGATGTGACACTTTCTGAACTATGCAAGCGTAGTACTCATGTACACAAACTCACACACATATACGCATTATTTAAAATAAAATATGTAACAAGCTAATGTGGATGAGGAAAAAGTTCACAAGGCCTCAGTCCTTCACAACGAATTACAGACTACTAAGGAACGCTGACGGCAGAAAAAATAGTCTTCTCCAGGAAAGAGCACACCACTGGCCATATGGTAAATGTTCAACCCTGATAACATGTACATAAAGTAGCATTCTACCAACTGAGCAAATTGCACGGATTTATTTACATTTATAATATATACAATATATATGTATATTATATATTATTATATATAATATATATTATATACTGTTTCATATATAATATACAATTATAATTATAACAATATAATTAATTATGTAATTATAATTAAAATATTGTTTAATTATAATTAAATTAATTCTATAAGTAAAATTATATAATATATTGTTCATATTATATATAAAAAACAATAATTAAAGAAAAATAGGCCATGAATTTGAAAGAGAGCAGGGAAGGGTACATGAGAGGGTTTAGAGAGAGGAAAGGGAAGGAGGAAATAATCAAATACTTCTGATTGTTTTAAAAATTAAAATTTCAAAAAGAAAAAAGAAACAGTTACCATAAGGAAGGGTTTATTTATACCAGTTTGAGCATACAGTCTATCACTGTAGGAAAGACATGGTCATAGAAATGGGAGCACTCTCTGTCAGCAATCAGACAAATGCTTCTGCTCAGCTACTTTCTCTGTTTATTAATCATCATAGCCATATATATCAAAGAGAGAGAGATAAAAGATATAAACAGATAATAGATGGATAGATAGGTAGGTAGATAGATAGATAGATAGATAGATAGATAGATAGATAGATAGATAGATAGATGATAGATGATAGATGATAGACAGATTAGAGATAGAGATAGGGATAGATATAGATATGATTGTGGTGGTTTGAATATGCTTGACCCAGGGAATGGCACTATTAGGAGATGTGCTCCTTGTTGGAGTAGGTATGGTCTTGTTGGAGGAAGTGTATTCCTATGGGGGTGGGCTTTGAGACTCTCCTCCTAGCTGCCTGAAGCCAATCTGCTCCTAGCTTCCTTTAGATGAAGATATAGCATTCTCAGCTCCTCCAGCCCCTTGTGTACCTGGATGCCACCATGTTTCCCACCAAGATAATAATGCACTGAACCTCAGAACCTGTAAGACAGTCCTGATTAAACATTGTCCTTTTTAAGAGTTGCTTTGACATATGTATATGTCAGAAAGGGAATAACAACTGAGAAAGAAAACAAACAAATATGAGGCTAGATCAAAAATGAAGAGGGGAGACTTGGAAAAGAGGACACACAAAAGCAAAGTATAACTGTGCATAAGGAAGTCCATAATGAATGAAACTCATTACTTTTTGTGCCTATTTTGTAAGAATTGATTAAAATAAACAAAAGATAAGGAAATAAATAAGAATAACCTATCCACTGAAAGTAAATGAATAACCCTTTATAATGACATAGAAAGGAAAATTTCAAGCATAAAACAGTAGCTGGTGTGATAAGACAAAAGGAAGGACACAAATTATCTGTCAAGAACAAAACAGAATAATTCGTTTCTGCAGCACTTGGTGTGCAGACGATAAAAAGTTGCATCCTGAGCAATGCGATGCTAGCAAATTCAAAAACTTGTAGAAATAGCCGTAACTGAAGATGCTGCTGATAGGAAATGAACAACAGCAGCCATCAGGCTGTGAATAGTTTCATGGTAATGCACTTCAAAACGTAAGTGAAATAGAAAAGCTTCGTGAAAGTCAGCAAACGAACACAGACTCAGCACATCTGAACAGCTCTTATAATTTATGAAAACTGGATTCAAGGTGGGAAGCTTTCTCCGAAAGTGAACTCAAGAGCCAGATGGATTTGCTGCTGAATCATAGCCAACATCTGACTGGGAAGTGAAATTCTATCACGGCTCTTTCAAAAGAAAAAGCAAGTCTCTAGTACTTTTTAAGAAAGCATTATTCCCAAACTCAAACCAGACAAAGTTATTAGCAGAAAATTTTAGAGCAATGTACCTCACTGTAGATGCAAATCTGAAACGTTTTAACAAATCTAATCCAACATTGTATAAAAGAAAGCACACGTTTGACAAGTGGTGCTTACACAGGAATGTAAGACTGGCTCGGTATGTAAAAACTAATCAATACAGGGCTAAAAAGATGCCTCCATGGCTACGAGCACTGGCTGTTCTGCCAGAGAATCCAGTTCAATTACCAGCAAACACATGGTAGTTCACAATCTTTTGTAACTCCGTCTTGCAAAGATGCCATGCCTTGTTCTGCCTTGCAAGGGTAACAAGCACATACATAATATTTATACACACCTGCATGAAAAACACTCATGCACATAAAAATACATTTGTAAAAGGGAAACTCCATTTAAAAAAGGGACCAACTAATGAGTATAGCTAACACTATCTACAAACTAAAGTAGAAATAAGTATCCATTTAAAAGAATCAGAAAAATATGTGACAATCCATTAAAATGTTATTAAACTTGCAATAAATAAAAAAATCCCCAACACAATAAATACCACTGTAAAAAAGCTATTACTATGAAATAATATGAAAAAACACAACACAATGTTCATAGCAAAAGGCAAACAAAATATGATGAACTTTTACACATAGTCTAGTCAGCAACAAAAACAGGGTGCTAATAATCTCCAACATACAGTTTGAAATAAAAAATATTACAGTAAATGAAAGAAAACTTGCATAAAACTACATATTGATTTCGTTCATTCAAAGTAATCATAAAAGGAAGATTCACAGTCACCAAGCAGACAGACAGAGCAGCTGAAACTAACCTATACAATGAGTCTTGGGATGAGAAAAATGTTTTACTTCTGTATTGTGGTGATGATTGAAAATGCTATAAAATTACTAATATTTATTGATTGCATAATTATAATGGAAGCTATATAATTTTTTACTATGTATTTACAATTTTGTATTAAATTTACAATTTACTATGTATAATACAATTTTGTAGTCAGGAAATTAAGAGAACAAAATTTTTGAAAGTAAAATCTTAGAAGAAAAATAAATACTATCAAGAAATCAGCTCACTATGTGGGGATACATCCAAATACAGATGGAGCATGCTGTTTGTGATAACATTTTTTACTACCTTTCTAAAGTATTAAAATTTTTAAAACTTCACTTCTACATCCTATGTTTAGAGTATACATACATGTATTAAAACTCTCATGAGGTCATTATTCCTGGACATGATTCCTAAAACATTAGAACAATTTTTCAAAATTATCTTTCCAGTTTCATTCTTATTTTTCTATTATAATATTTTCACCATCATCATTCACAAAATATAGTGATAAAGTTCTAGCATTTCTACTTTAGAAAAAGAAAACTTTAAACTTGGAGACATGCAACATATTTACCAATTATGACTAGAAGTTTTCTTTTAATTTTTAACTTTATTTAATCTTTATTTTTACACTCCAGATATTATCCCCTTGCCAGTCCACCCTCTGACTATTTGCCTTCCCATACCTCCTCCCCACCCACTGTCTGAGGATGTCCCCCCATCCCTCAAGCCCAACTCCACCAGACCTCTAAACTCCCTGGGGTTCCAGTCTCTTGAGGGTTAGGTGCATCTTCTCTGAAAGAACCGAGACCTAGCAGTCCTCTGCTGTATATGTGTTGGGGGCCTCATATCAGCTAATGTATGCTGCTTGCTTAGTGGTCCAGTGTCTGAGAGATCTCAGGGTCCAGGGTACCTGAGACTGCTGGTCCTCCTACAGGATCCTCCTTCTCCTTAGCTTCCTCCAGCTTTTCCCTACTTCAACCATAGGGGTCAACAGTTTCTGTTCATTTGTTGGGTGCACATATCTGCATCTGACTCTTTCAGCTGCTTGTTGGGTCTTTTGGAGGGCAGTCATGTTAGGTCCCTTTTTGTGATTGCCCCATAGCCTCAGTCAGGCCTTGGGGCCTCCCCTGGAGTTGGATCCTGCTTTGTGCCTGTCACTGGACCTCTTTTTTCTCATCCTCTTCTCCATTTTTTGTCCCTGCAGTTCTTTCAAACAGGAACACTTATGGATCAGAGTTTTGACTGTGGGATGGCAACCCCATCCTCACTTGATGTCCTGTTTCCCTACTGGAGTTGGGCTGTACAAGTTCCCCCTCCCCGCTGTAAGATTTTTCGTCTAAGGTCTCTGGTACATTCTGGAGGGTGTCCCCACATCCTACCTCCTGAGATTGCCTGTTTCCATTCTTTCTGATAGCCCTCAGGGCTTCAGTTCTTTTTCCTCACCCAATACCAGATCATGTTCCCCTCTTCCTCTCCCTGTCCCCTCCCACGTTGTGATTGCTTTCTTCTCTGTCCCAAGTGGGACTGAGGCATCCTCACTTGGGCCCTTTGGCTTGTTGACCTTTTTGACTTCTGTGGACTGTATCTTGGGTATTCTATACCTTTTTATTTTTTATTTTTTATTTTTTGTCTAATATCCACTTATTAGTAAATACATACCATGATATCCTTTTGAGTCTGAATTATCTCACTCAGTATGATATTTTCTAGTTCTATCCATTTGCCTGCAAAACTCAAAATGTCCCTGTTCTTAACAGCTGAGTTGTATTCCATTGTGTAAATGAACCACATTTTCGGGATCCATTCTTCTGTCATGGGACATCTGGGTTGTTTCCAGCTTCTGGCTATCACAAACAAGGCTGTTATGAACATAGAACAATGTGCCCCTATGGCCTTAATTAAGATTATTGAGCCTTTTTCCTACAACTAGGTACACTTTATTTTGGATACAAAACACAAATCATAACTATGCACTGCTTATTATCTCATTTACAAAAAATGAAATATTCTTATATATCACTGTTCATACAAAGGGATAAAGTAAATCATATTCTTATTTTTATAGTTTTCCTACCCTTAGTTTTCCTGACATATGTGTATTGTGTGGAGGTAGGACAGCTGTGAGTTCAAAGCCAACCTAGACTATAGAGTAAAACCAAATTTGTACAGAGAGTTCAACACTGAGAACAGTAGGTACCCTTGAAGTAGACAAATATTTGTGGGATTGGTTATATTTTGAATTCATGTTTTCTGTGCACAAGCATCATTATCAATATCTTGCCAATATCCTAGAAAGAATTCACTGGACAGGAACACTAGAAAGGGGATGGATCCTTAAAGACAACAAGATGAAAAGGTTAGATTTAAATAGAATGGGGAAGAAATCATTTAATTTCTGTAAATAATTTACTCCTTTGGTCTTGATGCTTATACAGAATACTGTGCCTTTGACTTAGAACAAATTCCCCTTGAAGAGGAGGAAAGGGAGGGGGAAATAGGAAGAGAAAAAGGAGGATGAAGAAGAGGAGGAGGAGGGAAAAAAGGAGGAGAAGAAAAAGAGTGATGGAAAGTTCATAGAGATGAACAACAGTTATAAGTGCTGAAGCCACTGTCGTTTTGCCGCCTTCTTTATGAATAGCATCAATAGCAATACAGATTTGCATTTGGCAAAATGTGACTGAGTTTGAAAGAACGGATCCCAAAGGATTAAAATTGCAAAATATGTCAATGGGAGAGCGAGGATGACAGTGGGAAGAGAGAAAGCACAGGGAGAAGGAACTATAGCAGAAAGTATCAAAGTAGTAAACACCAGAGAGGAAGATATTGTCACTTAATCATCTATTACTCTGCTACCAATAAATAGATTGATTTGAATGTGATAGACTGGGGTGAAAATGAGTAGGTAACCTCCAAGTTGTCAGACTTCTATCTGGGATGAACAAGCTCTAAGAAAGGAAGGCTGGGCAAAATAGTCACCTATATGAAAGTCATACAATTCATGTTTAACAAAGTAAACAAAGATATCCTGAGTGAAAACTTGTGCATTCACTGGTGTTAGGTTGCCCATGTTCCAGCGATGAACCATTCCCTTAAGACTATGGTTAGTACTATTGAACTCAGGGGTTCTAATAATTTTAAAAGAATATGAAAAGAATATGAAGTCAGAAGGAAGATGAGTTAGGGAGGTCCAGGGCGAGTTAGAGGAAAATGATAGAAAATGAATATGATCAAATACAGTGTTCAAATGTATGAAATGCTCAAAGAATAAATAAAAATACATTATTTTTAAAAAATAATTTAAAAGTGTTGATTTTCTCAGTCATTGAGCTTTCTTGGACTATTTGGACAAATTAAAATTTGGACAGACAAATGATAAATGTCTGAAGGAAAAATAAGTTTAATCCAATTTTAAAATTATACATTGTGTACATATATTATATTACATAATTTCATTCTGAGATGCATACTTATTTGTTTTATACATCATTTTAAAACAACATAAAATTAAAACTACTCTCCATGTGCTCATGGCGGATCTCTATTTCTCTACTTCTCTACTCTCTCTCTCTCTGCCTTTCTCTGTCCCTACTACCCTCTTAACTCTTTTCCCCATGCCCTGAATAAACTGTATTCTATACTATTTTAAAATAATAATAATTTGAATGTAGTAAGGTTTATGCTGGTCTAGCAAAGTGGAAGTAGTAGATTCTTTTCTAGGATCTTTGACCTCACTAGCCTCAAGAAGCCGGCAAGGTTTCCAATACCAGCCATCATTTTCCTCAGGGTCAGTGGGCCTTAAGGACAACTAGATAGCTGTTGATTGAATGAATATGTGAGTGTCACTTGTGTCACTTGTGGAACCTTTACACATACTTTGCCATGTTGGTATTTGTGGTGACTGTTGCTCCTGGGTAGTCCTGTTTAAGTGCTTCTTCCCTTGACACCTTGTATAGTGTTTTCTGCAACCAAGGAAGCTAAACCCAAGGAACTGCCTGTCTTGTGCCTTAAGTGTGCAGTGTCTTCTCCAAAGGGGGGTTACTTTAAACTTCTGAGAAGCATCCAAGGGCTACATGGATAATCCAAATTGTTTTGGGAGTCACTTGGGCTTCCCTCCCAACCATTCAAGGTTTTGCATGCCTGAAAAGAGGGCTGTTGTTAGGCTCCAGTTCTTGAAAGATAATGTTACTTTTTAGGTACATATGATAGATAAAATTTTATGTTTATGATATTGAGGTAATAATTTGATGTATACTTATTTTATGAGGTGATAAAATCAAACTACTTAACATATCATCACTTCATATACTTAGATTTGTTGTGATGAAAACATTGGAAATCTATTCCTCCATCAGGATTCAAATGTATAGGCCATTGTTACTAACTTAATCACCATGCTGTATAATAGACGTCCTGAATATTTTTTTTCTGGTCTAACTGAAACTTTGTGTGCTTTGATCCACTTACCTCTATTGTGAGCCTTTCTCTAACCCCAACATTGACATTTTGGCCAGTGTTAAACAAGCTAGGAGAATTTGGGGACATGTGTGTCATACTAACAAAATCCTCATTCCAATGCCAATGGATTAATCTTGGAAAGTCATACTTTTCAAACAAAGAAAAGAATGCCCAACCCACAACTTTAGTACAGACTGTGTTAGATTCCCTTCCCGTTTCTCTCTCACTCTGCTCTAATTCAGCCAAAACTGTAAGCACCTACAATTCCAAGGACAAGCACCTAATAGTTTTCTTACCGGGTAACCATTTTATCAACAGCTTTTTATACACAGGAGTCACAAATGAAACTACTTGCCAGAGGCTTCAGCACCAACATGAATAAAAATTACTTAAACAGAATTCATCGGCTCTCCTACAATCAGAGTCCTTTCCCAACCTTCTAATTACCATCAGTAACAAACAGCACTCTCCTCCCAGCTTGATTGCCCTTCATAGTTAATCAAACACTTGCCCATCCCTTCTCAGAGACAAACTGACCTGTGAATGACCCGATCAGAATCAGGGGTGGGGGTGTGTTTGTTAGACACCTCACTTCCCCTTGCTCCAAATCTGTTGGTTCTGGATGTCTAGGAAAGGACTCCTATGGTGTGCATTTTCGATACTCTACAGTGAGACTTTGAAACATTAGAGTTCTAGAACCATCCAAATCTGGCTTTTCCACCTTTCTGCTATTCTCTGAAATTGATTCCATGGCAGTACATCAAGAAGCTAGCAACAAGGGGCCCGCGAGATGGTTGACTTGGTAAAGGCACTGCTGTATAAACACAAATAAAATACATGTAATTTTTTGTAGCCAACACACTAGCAACAGTCTAATAGTTGAAGTCAGTAGTTCTCAACCTTCCTAATGCTGTGACCCTGTAATATAGTTCCTCATATTGTGGTGAGCACCAAACATAAAATTATTTCATTTCTACTTCATAGCTATAATTTTGTAACTATTATGATTTATAATAAGACGCTAATATGCAGATTATTTACTATGCAATCCCTGAAAAGCGTGTGACCCACAGGATGAGAGTCACTAACATAAGTCTTCCTCTCCAGTATATCCTGTGTAAAGAGGTACAATACTCTTTATCACTGATTCATTTTATTCAAAGAATTTGGGTATTTATGAGTACAGTGTGTGCGTGTGTGTGTCTGTGCGTGTGTGTATAAATATATATATATATATATATAGAGAGAGAGAGAGAGAGAGAGAGGGAGGGAGAGAGGGAGAGATAGAGGGAGAGAGGGAGGGGAGAGAATGTACACTTGTGTGGGTATGGGTGGGCATTCTCTGTTCACATCTAAGTATAATAGATCTGGCTCATACTGTGTTCTTAGCCAATAGTTAAAAAATAACAACAACAAAAATTTCCTTTTCTTATTTACACCTAAATACTCATGGTGAGTTGCTACTGATCTGGCCTAAGTCATATGCTACTCGTTAACATTCTTGTGGCTAGATTTCTCTGATTAGCCCATATTGGATCATGTACTGATTCACCTGGGCACTTGGCAATGTAAAAGTCAGACATAAAGTGCATTATCCATGAAGTACCCAGGCTGTAATCACAAGCACGTAAATAAATGCACTGCTTGAGGTCTACCTCACAACGTGTTCCTCCTAAGCCGCAGTCCCTTTGATGTGGGACTGATGTCTTTTTTAGTCCTTAGAGTTCCAATAGAACTTCCAACTCTTAAAAAGAAATTCAAGGAGGAAAATGAATAAATTGGCTCATAAATGTAATACAAATTCACATCATCTGCGTTCAGTTTTATGAATATATTTAATTACCTTTCTCCAGAAGAACTTGAAAATATATTATTCCAAACAAAATATCATAGCAAACAGAATCAGTCTCTAGTTGATCCTTCATCAGCTTTTGAGTTTTCTTTTTTTATGCAAAAGAACATTAGGATTATCCTGGATCTATGTGAAGGTTTGGAACACAAAACAACGCAGCTGTACAACAGTAATTATAGCACAGCGACTGCCATCTCCAGTATTGAAAAGCATGGATCCTGATCGAATATTCATAATTCACTATTTATTTTTATGTCAATTTCTTTAGTAGTGTCTATAGTCATGACTACTCTGTTATACACTCTTTGATTAATCATAAATTAATTTCAAAATGCTGGTGTTATACTAAGAAACTTACCAGAAGTAAACACTTCGCAGCCTACGCAATACCAAATACACCATATAAAAGCAGAATGGCCAAGAAATATTAACACCTACACCTCATTCTTCCTTTCCTAATTACTTAAGTGAGACACACATACATATCAAAGATGGAGGATCCATGAAAAGGGTAATCAGAACATTGGGAAATACTTTATTACTCTTTATAGGAAAAATAACACATGAAGGACCTCTTAGGTTTTACATTCCCTTAGTCAGGGGCCTCAGTCCTTTTTGAGGAAGAGATGCTTAAATGGGTAGTGTGAGGAAGGGTAAGAAAATAAACAGGGGATGGAGAGGTCTTGGAGATGAGCCTTCAGGGCTGTGAAGGGTGAGCACTTGAGAGCTGCGTTTACAGAGGAACCACTTCTTCCTCCTGCCTTATTGAAAAGTAGAAAGTGCAGAGATGGTCCAGGCAGAAGAAGTAAAAAAGGAAAAATGCCCAGCCCTCTCTTAATCTTCTCTAGTCTCTTGACATGGGTTGTCTTTTAGTAGAGTCCAGAAAGACTAGCCAAAAAGAAATGCAAGAAAGGAGACAAGCAATGGACATCATTGGAAACAGCAATAATGGGCAGGGGGCAAAAATGAAACTTGTTAGAAAAAGAAGGGGATGGTCAGAGACAGCATAATGATTCAGATGTCAAGGAAAACAGTCCTAACTTCTGAGTTGTTCAAGGAGAAAGAACTGGGCACTCAATGCTTTCCCAGTGTGCTTCATTTCACTGTAAGTCTTCCCATAGCAGAAATGTAGCTGGATATTGCAGGAGAGCAGAATCTGTGTGACAGTTACAAACTCAGAGTCTCACAAACATTTGTGGAAACCCTCAATAAGACAGGCTGGCACTCAATGACTTGATCACCATCCATGGGATTGACAGGTTTCTAAAATAGTCCATTAAGACTCTTCCTATCTGGCTGAAGAGGTTTGCAACCCCATAGGAAGAACAACAATATCAACCAACCAGACCCCCAGAGCTTCCAGGTACTAAACCACCAACCGAAGTGTACACATGGAGGGACCCATGGCTCCAGCTGCATATGTAGCAGAGGAGTGCCTTACAGGCATCACTGGGAGGGGAACCCCTTGGTCCTGTGGAGGCTTGATGACCCAGTGTAGGGGAATGCTAGGGTGCTGAATGGGTGGGCGGGTGAGTGAGTACCCTGTTAGAGGCAGAGGAAGGAGGCATAGGGGGATTTGTGGAGGGGAAACTGGGAAGGGGATAACATTTGAAATTTCCATAAATAAAATAACCAATAAAAAATGAAAAAAAGACTCTTCCTATCAAGGTCTCTGCATCAGTTTGTCAGCCTTAGTGTTTGGGCCACAAGAGAAGGAACATGGCAGCTGATAACTGTAATTTATAGAGTAAGTTTGTGTCTTGGTAGGGTCGTGCATACCTTTGGTTCCTGCCTGACTCTGTTAAGTCAGACTGAGCTGCAGCACCTATTCCCCATACCTCAGAACATGGCTTATCTCACTGGTCTCATCCCATTATTTTGACAGATATTGCTAATGTAAATTTTTCAAAAAAACCTAGTTTTACCGTCTTACAACAATGTACAGAGACTGGAAAGTGTGAGTCTACTGGGTACATTACTAATCCAGTGAAAGCTGTTATAATAAAATGCTCCCATGGAATAGATAGCTTACAAGTAACAGACATTAATGCCTTACAATTCTGGAGGCTAGGGGAGTCTGTCTCTGGCATCAACGGATTGCAGAATTCAACCAGGGCTTATCACTTGGTTAACTGACAGTGTTTGCTCACTGAATCTCGATACTATATGGTAGGTAAGGGATTCCCTCAAATTTCTTCTGAGGACTTTATTTCCATTCATGGAGATATAAAGTGGATACTTTCATGTAGGGACTTCACAGATGTCCAAGTAACTGGTAAAAAATTTTTCTGTATGTGTGACAGAATAGTTCTAGTCAAGATTAGCATAATTCTGTATCTGAACCTACAAAATGAACAGTGTAGTGGGTTGGCCTGATGCTGTTTATATTCTGATTCTAAGTTGGGCCCCCAAAATTGGTTGCCCCAGAGAAGAGAAAGTCCACATGTAGACACTAGTTAAGTGACCCTGCTCCCAGTTAATTGTGGTTGGCCAACAGCCAATACCTGTGCAGAAGAAACCTAGGTGGGGTTTAGGTTTTCCAGGCTTGGGACCATGAAGAGAAAGGAGAAACCACCATGGGTTAGCTGAGCCATGAAAATGTGGACATGTGGGCTGTCCAACTGGAGTTAAGAGCAGCCTAGATGGAACATAGTAAATAGTAAATAATAACTCAGGGTTATCAATACGAAATTAGGCTCTAACAGCATGGAAGGCAGGCAGTTGCCCAGCTACTGTGCTGCTAAAGTCACATTGTAAATATGAAGATAGGCTGTGAGTATGTCCTTCATCCTGGAACTTGATAACCAAAGGTGGGGTAGAAACCAAGGGCAAGTATTTTAATATTTACTACTATAGAACAGGATGCAATCTCAACAGAAAAATGAGACTATTTTTATAACTGAAATTCCCGAATATTCTGGATCTACCTGATATGTCATTAAAAAAAAAATTCCACTACCTAGCAATAAGAAATATGGCAGAGAGCATAAGTGGCTCAGGAATCTAACAAACCCTTGGAGATAATAGCAGTTATTAGTTTATATTAAATATAAAAAATCATGGAATTATTTTGACACTTAATTATACATTGAATTCTCCTTGACACATTTACCTCCACTTTTCTCTTTCCCTTTGATCCTCACAAAGGCCTTAACTTCATGTTGTGACCCTATAGTGTGATTTTTCTAGTACTATTCTCCCAGGGGACAGAGTTTCCACATTAGGATTTCAGAGGGGCACAAGCATCCACTCTGTACCAGTGATCAACTAACATCCACACTTATTAATATAATCCTGCTTTATATGTTTTTATCTCCTCAAATCTGCTCCTTTGCTTATATATCAGACTATTGTGTAAGGGTAGATATCTGCTTTCTCTAAACAATTGACTATTTACCTTTTTTTTTTTGTCAATAAAATAACTTCACTGTCCCTAGAGGCATTGCAAGTGTGGCTGCTGTGTCATATGTGAATCAGTAGGTGCTAGAGAAGAGAGAGGCTATGCCTGTGCTCAGTGTTCTGACCTGTGAACATCTGAGTGACTAGTAGCCTAACATTCCCGGAAAATAAACAAGCCTGAGAGGGATCAGGAGTCAGGCTCCTGGACAAGGAGCTAGTCTAAAATAACAACCAATCTGGTGCCTCACAGGTCTGGGGTGGGGAACATACCATGCCCAAGATGACCCCTGATCAATGTCATAATGCACAGGAGGGTATAGCACTCCTCAGTTTACTCCTGAGATGACCCCAGACACTCAGAGACCCCAGGTACCACAAAGAGGAACAAATAAGTGGTGGAGAAATGGAAGAGAGAGAAACCGAATGATGTGGGTGCCATGAAGGGAGTCAAGGGTAGTGAGGAACAGCTGGAGAGACTGTAGCCGCTGATGCCAGATGGGACCATGGTAGGGTCCTGGCCCCTGCTACCACTTAGGGCCATATCTGGATCCATGGCCCTGCAGCAACAAGGGTCTGATGAGATCAAAAGTCAGGTGGGTGTCTCTGGTCTGAGCTGCTACAAAGGGATATATTGCTGTCTGAGGGCTGTGTAGGGTTGGTTCCATATGTCATCATGGAAAATCTGGTCCTGGGTGCATAAGAGCAGGAGAGTTGACCCTGCCCCAAGCCAACTGTACTACTTGGGAGAATGTAGAGAAACTCAGCACATTACAGGAGTTGTGTGTGAACTGTTCTGAGGGAGAGTTGGCCCTATCACTGGTCTCTTGTAAGGTGGCATGGATGAGGAAAAGATAACCTCCTCCCCTTTTGCCCCTCACCACCAGCAGCAGATGAGAGACCTGGCCCTGGGATCACGAGAACAGTAGAGCTGGCCCTGTCCCTTACTTGCTACAGCACTCAAAAGAGCCGGTCCCACTACATCTCACCTGGGCAGCACAGTAAAGCTGGCCCTGGATGTAGAGATTGTGGGAGAGCCAGCCCAGACAACATTAGCACAGAAAAGATGATTTTGACTCTTGTCTGCTCTGTGTCGATACAGAAGAGGGAGAGACATTCTCCTTGCCTCTCTAGTCCCTCACTACCTATGGCGGGCAGAAGGTCTGGTCCCCGGCGCCAAGAGAGTGGGTGAACTGGCCCTGTCTGTCTCCTGCTGCAGTACTTGAGAGATCAGGCTCTGCACCTCTCCTAGACAGCACAGTAGAACTGGTCCTGATGCCATTTGGACAATGAGCCATCCCAGAGGGCATGAATGCAGGAGAGCTGGCTCTGTTCCTTGCTGGTGGCTGGCGGCATTAGATGTACCAGTCAGGGCAGAGCAGGAGAGCTTGCCCAGTGGTCTAGTTACAGGAAAGCTGGTGGAATGACCATCTCAGATATCTCTCAGGCCCAGATGCAAAGCTTTGAATTAGCCCACTCCAACATCTACTCCATAATGAACTACTGAAGTACATGAAGGAAGCAGTCTACAGATCCAAAACTGCAAGATGCCATGACATGATGTGGCAACAAGATATCTGAGAGGCATCCTAGTGAAGGTCCAGTATTGATAGGGTAGAAAAATCCAGAGGCCTTGTTCCAGACAAGGAACATTTTCAAATAAAGAAGTGTAGACAAAAGGGTCTATTGTGGGACACATTGTGACACACTAGAAATTGAGGTCCATGATGTAAAATACACAAAGAACCAAGAAAAGGGGTTTCTTCTTAATTAATTTATTAATTAATTTTTAAAAATGACTTAGTATTGAAGTAAAGAACTTACATAGAACATTATATTAGAAAACATACGAAGTGCATCAGTGCTAAGTAGTCTGTGCCCAGGGATCTTTGGGGAATATTTCACTCAGTTCAAATCATTAAACATTTATGGGACATTATGTGACATCCAGAGAAAATTGCCAATAAATTACATAGGCTTTTCTAGTTCGCTTGTGTTTTTCCATTCAAAACTATTTTCTCTTTTGAATTGTACATATTTATGCTGCATTCTATGAAGCTTGGTCCCTTGACCCTGAGTAGGGGTAACAAGGGGATAAAGAAAGAACAGATACACATACAGAAGAGCTGGGGCAGACAGATTGTACTTGATCTAATGGAGCACACACCACTAGGCAACACCCAGAACATTAGAGTGCTTATTAGATACACATAGGAGAGGGGTTAGACAGTCTCAGTAGGAGGTCTCTGGAGGAGAACAGTCAGGCTACAACCATGTGGAAGGAAGATGCTGCAGTTGCAAGGTTTTGCCCTTTGGTCAACACTTCCTGAACATGTGGTATACTATCAACATCTCATGTAAACCGAAGGCAAGTTTTGTCAACACTAGGAGTCTCACCTTAGAGGAAAGGCTTTCGCAGTTTCCCATGGTATGAGGCCTTGGCCCTTGATATGGCTGTTCTTGTGTCAACAATATGTATTATGGTCGTTGATTGAAGTGAGAGGCAGAAACAGTATCTAGGAAGCTTGTAGAGAAATAACTAGAAGAAAAGCAATAAAGAGATGCTTAGTCGATGAGCATCTTTCTCTAGACTTTTCTTTAAATTTATGTGTTGTCCCTGATAGCTGGATTACATTTTCTGTGGCTATACTCCTCAGACCATATCCCTGAGCCTCCTACAACAAACAAAACAACTCTTCTGACATAACAAGGCACATAAAGAATGTGATGCAGAAGGAAGGCCAGTGTCTGCAATGTGCGACAGAAAATGCCAAAGCCCAAAGGTTTACAAATTGCTTCCAAGAGTGGGCATCCAGCAATTTTCACTCACTTTGAAGGTTTCTCAAGGGCAAAGAATGTTTTTCCTAACAGCAGCCCCACTTGCAGCAGGAGTACAGTGCCCTGTGTATATCCAGACACCAAAGCTAATACAGAGCACTGTGTATATCCAGACACCAAAGCTAATAAAGCAAACCTGATAAGAGCGGGTTCAGAATTGAATCTCTTCCAAATTATCTTGTTCTTTCCACTGGGGATGGAGTGTTTAGTTCACATTCGCAAACTGTGCATTGAGGACTCATTGGCAAAAAAACGAAATAAAAATAAAAAGAAGTGGATAGCTTTGTATGAAGAACAGAAAGATGAAACTTAAAGAGAAACCTTTATGAGGGAACTAGATTCTTTTTTTCCTTCATCCACTTGAAAAATAGAAAGTATGTGACTTGGTCCTGCCTGGTCATTTTAAAATTTTGTAGACCACCTCCATAAGGAGGGTCAGTAACGACACCTGAGAAGCTAATGTCACAGCAGCTCAGTGAGGAGTGTACTGAAAGACAATTCCAAAGTGAATGTTACTGTTATTTGTGCAATGACCTATGTCACTCTTTGCCAACACAGAGAGCTACCATATACAGACAGTCATGTTAAAGCAAACCGGACTCTTCTTCAGCAAATACTGAGAAATTAAAAGTTGCTCTGAGTTCAACTTATGTCGGGAAATACAGCTATAGCTGAGTGATAACTGCTAGATGCCTGAAACTCCACATGTTAGAAAACATTTCTGTTAGAGCGTCCCTGAACAAAATGGAATACACAGGAAGTCCAGAATTCCACCAACTGGACATAAGGATACATATCACAAATTCTGGTCTGATTTAGGGATGATACATTATGCCATCACCCAGTAACATCTTTCTACTTGTTTTTTTTTCCCTTAGGAACTGCATGTGGACCAGTTGGTGTTGACAAGTTTCTTGAAAAATGGTGTGATGATAAGCTATGATTTAATCACCTCCTGCAGTTTGAAGATGCACCATTAGCTAAGAAAATGCCAAATGAAATGTATACCAAATGCTATTTTTCAAATGAAGGATTGGGAAATATTTAAAAGTTCAGTAATTGTAATTATTGGTGAAGGCATAGGAAAACAAGCATCCTTTGGCTATGAACTGGAGAGGCAGGAATGCTGACATTCAGAGAGAGCGCCTCCATAGCAGGCACTCACCCCAAGAACAGTGTTTTTAGTTTCTTACCTACAGAAAATTGTTCCAGTAGATGATGTCTGCTGTCAGAGATCATTCATAGCAACAAAATAATTGTTTTAAAACTAGACACTCTAGGATAAAGTATGAACTCACTGACATCTGTTTTTAGAATAAGATAGGTAGATATGTTATTTTACTACCTGGGAAAAAATTAGTGATTTCTTTGGAAAATTATGAAATGCAGTAACATAAATTTCCACAAAATGAAATAGAAAGGAAGGAGAGAAAAAAAGTGGGAAACAAGTAAGGTGGGATGGAGAGAGGGATGGTAGGATAGAGAGAGAGAGATGGTGGGATGGGGGAGAGATAGTGGGATGGAGAGAGAATGGTGAGATGGAGGGATTATGGGATGGAGGGAGGGATTATGGGATGGAGGGAGGAATGGTGGGGTGGAGGGAGAGAATGTGGAATGGAGGGAGGGAAGGTGGGATAGAGAGATTGTGGGATACAGGGAGGGATGGAGGGATGGTGGGATGGAGGGATTGTGGGATGGAGGAGGGATGGTGGGATGGAGGGATTGTGGGATGGAGGAAGTGTGGGATGGAGGGAGGGATGGTGGGATGGAGGGATGGTGGGATGGAGGGATTGTGGGATGGAGGAATTGTGGGATGGAGGGAGGGATGATGGGATGGAGAGAAGGATGGTGGGATGGAGGGGTGATGGGATGGAGGGAAGGAAGGATGGAAGACATTGTAAACAAGTTCTTCAAATCTTAGACTTTCTTCCCCAAAATGTTTATTCCTGCTTCATTTGAAGGCAGATGACAGAAGATGATACAAACCAAATGTTTAGTTCACAGCAGACACAGAATTAGAGACTTGCATCAAGGTGAGAGATGGAGATCCTAGGTCTTCCTGTTTCTATACCCACGCCATACTACACAAACCATGCCTTCCCACATTTCTCTTCTGCTTTCCTATTTCTAATATTCCAGATCTACCTAACTGTGTATACATCTATCTACACCCTACCTACTTACTGTCAATTGGGATTTTACCCTCATATCAACTCTCTCTCTCTCTTACTTAGCATTTCCATCCCCTCTTCTGTAAATTACTTCAGCCTCTATGGAGCTAGAATTGAGAGCCCCCAAAAATTAAAAATTAAACTAGTTTATGATACAGCTGTCACACTGCTATCAATATACCCAAAGAACTGTAAGTCACCAACATATCCTAAAGATACTTGTACATTCTGCTTTCTTGCTCCTGTATTTATAATAGCCAAGCTAAAGAGTAAACCTAAGTCTCCATTAACATGTGAATTGATAAATAAAATATAGTATATTTGAAGAATGACATTTTATTAAGGTATAAAAAGAAAATCATGTAATTACATAGAAAATTGATGAATGTGGACACCATCATATTAAGATAAATTAGGTAGACTCAGAAAAACAAATATCACATTTTTTCCTCATTTGTGGATGCTAGATTTTTATTATCCATAAAACTATATGTGTGTACACACGCACGCACACACACACACACATATGGACATGAAAATAGAAGGGAGGCTTGGGAAAGGAAGAAGAGCAATGGGAGTTGGGGGATGGAAAAAGAAAAAAAGAAAGGTAGAGGTGTTGTTTAATATGGCCAAGTTCAAGGTACACTTGAAAGAAAATGTATTCATGAAATCCAGAACTTTGTACAAAATAGTTATCAGTAAAATTATAAAACACTATGAACAATAATGAAAGATTTAGGTAAATGTAAATTGTATTTGTGAAAGCCTGTGATGGAACCATTGCAAGTATCTGTCGTCCTGCGTGTGCTACGTGAGCTGATAGGCAGTAAGGAGACTAAAATGGGGACTCCAGAGAAGCATGAGGGGGTTAGTCTGCTAACGTTCCGTGATAAATATTTAAGTTATGGATGTTGTAAACAGTGAGAAGTGCAAGACAAGGCACTGACAGCCTCAGGTCTGGTGAGGTCTTGCTTCTCACCTCATGCATGGCATATTGATTCTACATCCTCAGATGGTGAGCAAAACAGGCAGCCCTCTGGATACCCTGATAAAAGTGCATCATTCTACTCTGCCACCCTCATGGTATGGCTGCTCCCCAAAGGCTCAATTCTCCATGCCTTCACATTTGAATTTATTTCTCAGTATGTCAGTTGTGAGAAAAGGGGCATAAGAGGGATCATAACACAACAGTGTTAATAACAATAACCACTGTTTCTTTTATTTGTTATGTGCTTCAGCATTTTGTTCATCTTTTTATTTCTCTTTACTATAGTTTCCAATGTTCAGGAAGAAAAGTTGCCATTGTGAGACACTAAGTTGTTTGCTTAAGGTCATGAAGCTACCAATGGCAAAATAGAAATAGAATCCCACCTTAAGCTGAAAATCTATCCAGTGTGTATCTCCTCCCTGATCTGACTTCTTTTAATAATCTATCTTTCATGAATATACATCTTGACTGACTTTTTTTCATTTTCTATTCTTAATAGCAGTTAATTTGGAAGAATTATGTGTGCACATAATGTTTTTGTTCTGCAGGGTGCTCAAATTCTCTGTCTATTGGAGAAATCCCCCATATTGTCAACCAGTGCTGCAGGTGAGGTAAGAATTTAATAACGCATATTACTTGGCTCAGTAGCACATCTTGGAGTTTATTTAAAATCACACGTTCAGCCCGCAACCAAATCCCATTTAGCCTTTTCTTCCTGCATCTTACTTCAGGCTTACATTCACCATAAACTTTCTCTGCTAACTTTTTCCTGGCCTTATCTGAAATTGTTCCAGTACTTTGATTCTTTTCCATATATTTCCCTACATAACCTTCATGCTTTTTATGATACAGTTGTGCCAGAACCGCACACAATATTCTAACACAACCTATTCTTCATGAGAGAGTAGATCTAAGACGATGTCAAGAACCATTTTGAGAAAATGCTTGAGCTCAGTATTGCAAATGGTCACTTATTTTGAACAAAGATAAAATTAGCTGTAAAAATTGAGTTATCTGTTTAGTTCATTTTACTTTGTGTCTCATCAGAGCCCAGAGATACTTGAAATTTGAACTGAGATAAACTGACAAAAGGAAGAAGGGATACACACACTTGGATTGGAGCGGAAGTAATATTGTCCTGGGGCAACAGCTGCAGCTGCAGTTTTTCTGGTCTATGGGAAAGTAGCTGATTAAGGCTGGAGGAGCACGGGTTTCATAGTCCATTTCTGTGGTGTGAATTTGAGTCTATTTCTTGAGCCCTCTTAATTATTCTATAATCTGCTTAATATTCGGTTACAAATCTCTTTGTTTTGATTTTTGAGACAGGGTCTCATTTAGTAACCCAAGCTAATCTAGAATTCAGTAAGTAGCCCAAGCTGGCCTCAGATTCATGGCAATACTGACTGCTCCCTTCCCCCCGGGGCTGGGATTATATGCATGAGCTACCATGCCCAGCCCTTTATAATTAAACCACAAAAAAAAAATGGATTCAAATTTTGCAACTGAAGTTTTTAACTCTGCATTTACCTATTAAAAACCAATGTGGAGAAGATGTATAATTGTTTAAATGCAGTTCATCTTTCATGTTCTTCACTATGCTTGTTTCAAAACTCAGTGTAAAAACAATCAACAGAAACCTTCCATATTTGGAAAATTGTTTTTTTCTCTTCCAAAAGATGTGCATGTCACAGGAATAGCTCTCCCTAATAGAAAAGCATCTCCCAGAACACATTTTAAGTCTCTGTTGAGCTGGAGTAGGAGAGACACCATTCGGACTTCGAAGTAGCAGACAGGAACTGCAATGCAGAGGGATCTTTCAGCCCTCTCAAGGTTGTTTCTTGCCTGATGAATACACAATGAGGAAGCTGTCAAAATAGTACTGAGTATTAATGCCCCTTTGGAGGCCTTGCCCTCCACACAGTCACCAGAGAGTCAAGGCCATTTGGATCACAGAATCTTAAGCAACATTGCCCTCACAATGCCCAGAAGCATGGTGAGAACAGATTATGCAACAACTCCATTAAAATCACAAAAATAAACTTTCTTCCAGGTGTGTAACAACTGTCAAGAAGCTGCCACCAAATCCAGTGCAACACCTTCTAAGTTTCGCTACTAAAATTGCCGGTTGCAACATTGTAAAATCATAGATTTTTCAGCTTTAATTTAGTGATGTTTCCCACCAGTAATTCATTGGGATTATTCCTTAACCTGAGCTATAGCATTCTGTAATATAAAACATTCATTATCAATGGATATCTAGGCAGAACTGTAATGCTTATATGAGATGATTCTCAATCTTGTAGGTATCCTTCCCACCAAATGAAACAACAGTAAAGCTTCTAATTACACCTTGATTTTAAAAGATAAGTTACAAAAGGCACCAATTATTAATAGATGGCTTAAGCTACAGATAAAGAAATGCAGAAATATACAATGAGATGTTTGATGACAAAGAAAAGACAAAGCACGCAAACAAAGTTGAAATAGGCACTAACTTGCTAACTGTTTCTCAGGCTGTAGTTTATTGTAATCTACCCCAGTTTGGTTCTGAATACTTTCTCCTCTCTTTGACTATGGAAGCCATTGTGGACTAAAGGTCTGCGTTCACATGGTGAAATCTAGGAATCTTAGGAAATGGGACCTTTGGAAATTGCTTAGATTTATAACATGCGGGTGTGGACCTCACAATAGGGATTAGTGTCCTCACAGCAAGAGGACATGTAAGAACCAGGTAGATGGTGGCATTTATGAAAAGACAGCTCTGTGGAGCTTCTGCTGGTTCTACTGGTATCTTGGCCTGGAAGAGCCAGGGACAGCCAGGGAAACCAGGGACAGCCAGGGATAGCCAGCATCCAGACTCATAAGCAACAAGTCAGCTGTTCAAATTTTGCCCCATCTGTGGTATTTTGACAATGGCCCAAACAGATTATTGTCTGCTGAGAGACCTTGCTCTGGTAATAGTCACTAACGGTCACTGCCAGCATCAAGAGAAAGAAAAAGGAGGTAGATGGTAGAAAAGCAAAAGAAAATGACAGACAGCAGAGGAATTTGCTTCTTTGGGGAGTTCAACGCTTAGCACAACAAGCCTGCATCACCTGGAGCATACTAAGCCCCTAATGAGCACAATTTAATAACTTAAATATTTATAGGCACAGTCTTGTGATGGACAGGACTGAGTGCACCTCTCTACATGCAAACCACATCACCATGTGGTCAGAACCTCTGAAATACCAAAATGTGGATTTCCATCTGTTAAAACCTGCTTTTCCTGCTCATCCCTGACCCTCATGAATAAAACAAATGGAGCACACAGATGTGGGAGTGTGTTCTGGAGTGATTATGAATGACCTCAAATTAGAGCTATAAAAGAAGAAAGGAGCTTCCCACCTTAAGAGCATTGTGAATCCTCTGCAGACCATAGTTTCATTATGGAAACAGTAAAACCTTTAACTAACAAGAGGAAGAATTGGACTCAGCTCTATGTCAGCATTATTTGCATCACTGGTCAGAAAATAGGATTTGTGCTTTAACCTAATGACAAGTTTTAAAATAATTCTCGTCCACACTTAAAACACTCTGAAATTCTGCCATCTTGTGGGAATTTAGAAATATAATAAATGATCAGGTTCAAACTTTCATGTGATTCTAATTGGCGCTGTGTTTGCAGCTATGACCCTGAATGAACAGTCTAAAATGACAAATCCACTTAGGAGAAGCTTGGGTTCCATTTTTCCTCTCATCCCATACTTCACAGAAAGACAAATTTGCATTGCTTTTTACATCATTAATTTAAACAAAACAAATAAGTAATTTGAAATCATTTGTACTTGGGAGAAATTTTGGAGAAGTTGTAACATTCCCCTCTCATCTTTTAAACATGGTTTCTTACAGGCCTGTTTTAAAACTGGCAGTTCCACTGACCAATTAGTCTTTTTAGTTTTCTTGTAAATTCAAAAAGAATAACATACTTTTAGATTACTTGCACAAGCATTTTCTTCCTTCTCACTGTTCTCTCTCCCTGTACTTTAATCAGCATCTTATTATTATTCTCAATGTCTTATCCAGGTGCTGTCCTTTGCATCAGTCTGGGTTTTTCGATGTTTTTCTGGGTGAACATTATGTAACATGCATATCATTTTACATGCAGATCAAAACTGCTAAAATTTCAGATGTTTCTTCTTCAAAGTCTGTGTAGCAAAAGCCTTGAGAGCAACAATCTGTAGGTCCCATTTCATACCATTTCTGGTAAATGACCTTGCCACATCAGAGTCTATTCCACAGTGTAGGCAGTCTTCAAAGGGTGTACAGAAGGGAGAACTTGTGCTTAGTCAAACTAAAGCATGAATCTGTATTGTCTCATCAAGTAATTTTCAGTGGACAGTTCCCAAGAAACTGGCATAAAATCATAGTAAGTCCATTTTTAAGAGTTCACTACTCAAAAATGAACAAGAATTGCAGACTAGAGGCATAATAGTGATAATGGGTGGAACACAGGGGTTAAAAAGACATCATTAAAAGTGACATAAGAATTTCAATAGTTAATAAGTGCCCCCAAGGTCCATATAAAGGCTTGCTCTCCAATGTAACATCCAACTTGGAATCCTGCTATCTCACCCTCTAAGACTACCTCGACTTCTTTCCATTTTGCTCCCTGGAGGTGAGGTGAGCAGGCCCTGTGCTCCCTGGGCCTTGTGCACTCAATCTTGAACCTCTGGAATCATGAGCCAAAATGAATCTTTTCTTCTTATAAGTTAATTATCTCAGGAGTCTTTTTATTATAATGGGAAACTTACCATTGAGATATAGAGTTGGAAAATGCCTGTGCACTCATTGTGGAAAGGTATTGACTTCATATTAGCTGCCAAAAGTATAAATAAATGTAAAGGTTAGCAAAATTTCTTCTGTTAGACACAGTATTCCATCCTCTCATTTTAAGGCTATTGACTGTTGGTAATCACTCTTCAAGGTAGCCTGATATAACCCTAAAGTCAACTCAAATTGGTCTTTAAAAACAAGTGAGCACTTTATGAGATAAGTTGCCAAACTATCTTAATAAACTAATAGTAATATTAATGTGCATAATATGAACCCTAGACCAGGATCCCAGATATAGAAGAGAAGATAAATGTGAGCAGGACTTTAAAATAGTCATCAAGAATGTAGGTGGTTGGAAAATAATTCACTACATGCCTAAAATTAGAGTAGCTAATTAACTTCCATATAAATAAGAATAAATAAGAATGCTGGGCAGTAATGGTGTACTCCTTTGATCTCTTTACTCAGAAGGCAGAAGCAGATAGCTCTCTGAGTTCAATGTCACCTGGCCTACAGAGCGAGTTACAGGATAGCCAGGGCTATACAGAGAAACCCTGTCTCAAAATAAACAACTAGGATGACCTTGTTGGGCATTGATGGGAGGAGAAGTCCTTGATCCTGCCAAGGCTCGATGCCCCAGTGTAAGAAATGTCAGGACAGGGAGGCAGGAAGGACTGGGTGGGTGGGAGAACACCCTCACAGAAGCCAGGGGAGGGAGACGGGATAGGGAGTTTATGGACTGGAAACCGGGAAAAGGGATAACATTTGAAATGTAAATTTATAAAATCTAATAAAAAAGAAAAGAATGAAAATATAACACACAAAAAGTAAACAAATAAATAAAAATAAGAGATGAGTATATAAACTCTATCCCACTTCTTCACATGCTCTGATTCATGTAACAATTAAGTCATAGAAGGGCTCCTTCACCTTAAATAGTTTGCTAACTACTCCCCTTTTGTAGTAATAGAATACAAGAGAGAACTGGCTTAAAGTTGCTTGATCTCATGTTTTCAGTTGAGTCTAAGCTCACTTAGCTCTTTCTCTGTGCATATAAAAGGATACGTGACTTTCAGTGATATAAACAGCTCATCCATGAAGGGAAGAGAGAGGAGGAGGTGGGGTCCTAACAGTCCCTTCAAAGGTACGTCTCCAACAAACTAACCCATCTCTTAAAACTTGTTTCTGCCTTCTAAAATTTCTAAAATTTCCAGTTAGTACCATAGATCAAGTTCCAGGACAGCCAGGGCTTCACAGGAAAACCCTGTTTGGGGGAAGAAAAAGAAACAACAATTAAACTAATACCCTATTTTCAAAAGTAAAGTCAATGTATATCTATACCAAGAGTGGCCATACCTCATAAGAAATTATATTCAAAGTCTGAATTTCTCCACCTGAAAATATAGGCCACTAAAGTTTTACTCTAGGAAACATTGAGAACCACAAAGCTTTGCTTTTTCTTGTCACCCTCACATATAAAAGGGTTTAGGAACGAGCCTAGCACAAGAAATGTTTTTTAGTAGTTTTTCATATAAACCAAAAATTCAGATTCTGGAGACTGAAGAGATGGCTCAACAGTAAAGAGCACTGGGTGCTCTTCCAGAGGACCACGGTTCGATTCCCAGCACCCATATGTCAGCGCTCAACTGTCTGTAACTCTAGTTCCAGAGAATCGGACATCCTCACACAGAGATACATGCAGGGAAAACACTAATGCATATTAAATAAACAGAAATAAAGTTTTAAAAATTCAGATTCTGAAAATGCATGGTAATTGGGATGGAAATAGAGAAAGATGGGTGGGCAAATACATAAAACTAAAATTATTTTTATTGGCAGCTTAGGCTTTTTTTCTTTCTTAAGAGAGAATTCATAAAACAAATCCATACATAGAAATCTAAAATGTGATAGTTTTTGCTCTCCTTTCTTAATATAAGTGCCCGTTTTAGTTACTTTCCTAGTGCTCTGATAATACACCGGAAAATTCATTTGGATTACAGTTTGAGAGGACAAGAGTCCATCACCAGCACAACTGAGA
This sequence comes from Rattus rattus, assembly GCF_011064425.1. Lineage (NCBI taxonomy): Eukaryota > Metazoa > Chordata > Mammalia > Rodentia > Muridae > Rattus > Rattus rattus. The sequence continues at coordinate 79,284,829 of NC_046160.1, read as the reverse complement.
TACATGGCCACAGGCAAGTATGGCAGCATGAACAGTTGACAGCTCACATCTGGAACCTCAAGCAACAAGCAGAGGAAGCAAATTAAGAGTGTCATAAGCCTTTAAGCTTTCAAAGTCTGCCCTTGGTGACAAACGCCCCCCCCACCCCCAGAAAGGCCACACCTCCTAAGCCTCCCCAAACAGTGACACCAACTTGGAACCAACCATTCAAAAGCCAGAAGTACTTGTGAGGGGATCTCATTAAAGCCATAATAGTATTTAAATAAATGAAAGACAATAAAGTCACTACTGACAATTAGCAAGTTTATATGTTTTTGTCATTAGTGAAAGAACTTCCTTTAGGATAAACTATTATTTTAAAGAGATGAACTTGAATGTTTGAACAGATGGGGTACGGAGTTGAAATAGTCAAACGACGTGTGTAAGTTGCTAAGCAGGAGGCAGAGACATCACATTTTCTGCCCTATTCATACTTGCTGTATGAGTTCCTTTTCTATCTGAAGGTAGAAATAAAAGCCATGCTAACTACTCATCTACCTCAGAGGAATAAAACCAGTAGGAAATGGCCAACAAATCAACTGAAGACGGCATGTTAATGACAATAGGAAGGTGTACCACTGACCCTGCTGGGACTGAGCTGCAAGTTCTGCATCTCAGAACCCCTTGCCACTCAAAGCTTCAGGAATTGTCAACGCATTGGGATCCAAGTACATGTCAGCAAAACGTTGTATTCAGACTACCAGAGAACAGAACTTGTCAAAATGTTGGATATGAGGCTAAGAAACCATAGACACTTTGTGAAGCACAGTAATTTGGGGCCTATATTAAAGTGTTAAATCTGTGTTAAAGTGTTTACCTTGCATGCACAATATTGTAGGTCCAATTCTTAGCACTAGAGAAAAAGCAAAGAGGAGAAGCAGGTGATTGAGACAGGTGTTGTTGCTGTCATTGTTGTCGTTTTCAATTTTAGTATCCTAAGTCCTTTTCCCAGAAATGTTACAATCTAAGATGACTTATGAAATGTTTACAATGTAGTCATCACTTTGTGTTCACTGTCTTATTGAATTTTCATAACAATTCTGTGGGATAGCTATTTATAGTACTCCTCTTTTCTAAATAAAAGTAGCTGATATTCAAAGTGCTACAGAAGGCCAAGGGCTGCTGCATGGAAAGCAAACTGCAACCCACATTAGAACATCCTTCCTCCTGAATTGGCCTTTATCCCCATGTTTTCTCTCTGGGACCTCCATAGAATTTCCGAACATTTCTTTATTGTCTTCTTGTCTTTCCTCTTTAGCACTATTGACCTCAAACTGTTCCAAGGGCAGAAACACACACAAGCTTACAGACATAACATACCAGTTCTCTCTCTCTTTCCCTTTCTCTCTCTCTCTCTCTCTCTCTCTCTCTCTCTCTCTCTCTCTCTCTCTCACACACACACACACACACACACACACACACACACACACACACTACACTACAAAATAACAACCAGCACATATATACATACATACATACATACATACATACACACATGTATACATACCACATCTAGATCACACTCTACACACATATCATACATCATGCTCCCACCCCTCAACACACAGGTACCATGCAAATATCAACCACTTGCAACCCTGAGCTATCTGCCAGTCAAACACCCATGAGGACAGTAATTTCCTATGCTTGAGCATAGAATTATGAGGCATGATTCTTTTCGTTTAATATCTCTAACCTAAAGGGAAATGTCAAGAGATTCCCATTGGAAAAGAAGACCTGGCAAAAATCCAAATACTTGAATTTATTTTAAGTTTCTGTTCCGAGGCTGGGAAATGCTTTCAAGTGCCTGCTGCTAAAATTTGCTCTAATGTGAACAGTAGGTACGCACTCCACCTCTTCCACGTCTCTTGAAGAGCTCACCAAAGTGAGCTTAAGGAACAAACCTATAAAGGGGCACAAGTTGAGCCTATGTCCCTTCAAAGGAGTTGACAGACTGTGGAATGTGCTGACAGTAAGTGTGGCAACCTATACAAGCTCACAGCAGCTTCTCAAACAAATTTTACATTTACCCTGTGGCCCGAGAGAAAAAGGAGAGGGAGCAGACAATTAATTGCCTTTCCATGGCTCTCCGAGTTTCTTTCTCTGAGTGAGTGCTCATGAGCTTTTTTAGATATCAAAGCAGACAATGTGTGTAGGGGTTTATCTTAAAGAATAAAGGGAGACGGTGTCTGAGGAAAACAAAAGGAAACGTTCCAACAAATCTGTCTCCTCTTAACTGCTTTTATTTCTGAAGAACTGGAACTCTTGGAGGACCTTCAAAGACTAGGGAGCAGGCTGCAGATTCAAGTGAATAAGTTAAATTCATGGCCAGTGCCACAGCTTCTCAACAGAGTCATCTATTAATAACTTTGTTAGTACAATGTTAATTACGACCCAGACATTATAAAAAGAAATCTGCCTATACAAATTTGCCCCTCAGTTGTAAATCAGCCCCCACTCACCTTTCAATCCTAGTAGAGATGGAGAATGACTGAATAAAGCCTTTCATAATTTCCTGTCAAATATTCACAAACTATTATGAATCTTCCATCTTTGTTAATAAATACCTTCTAAATGTTCAGTACTTCATTTTCCTTGATTCTTTCTCACTTCCCTAGAAATTGCTTCTACCCAAGGTCAGGAGTAGAACAGTCTTCTACAGAAAATGGGACTAACAATAGAGATCCTAAAATAGTGATATCACACTCTCGGGTATCAGCTTTTACTAATAGATTAAGAAATAATCATAGGTAATGACTCGCTCATTTTTATTTATGATTTCAATTCTGATTAAGAGAATTACTCGTTTACCCAGATTTGGGAGGGTGTGATGGTTAGTGTTGAGTGACAAAATCATAAAATCAAGTAGGTGGCCATCTGGACACATCTGTTAGGGATTATCTTGATTGTGTTTACTCGATACAGGAACACCTATCCTGACTGTGATTAGGACTATTCTTTCTGCGGGACCCTAGAATGCATAAAGTAAAGAAAATGAGTCAATGCTAGCAATGCATTCATTTCTCTCAGTTTCTTGTCTATAAATAAAATGTAACTAGCTACTTCAAGCTCCTGCTACCTTGACTTCCCCATTGTGGAGGACTGTGCCCTCCTAAAACTATGAACCAGAATACACTTTAAAATTTCCTTTTTCAGCATATTTTGTTATGACAATAGGAAAACTAAGATGGAAAGGATTTTTTTAAATAACTTGTGTCAGGATAAATTTTAAAAAATCTTTAATCTATTAAATAATTTAGTAACTACATATGTGATGAAATAATAGTCAATTAATTATATGATGTAGAATTTTAAACTTTTCTCCCAAGGGTTTGGGCAAGAAATAAAAAATGTCATTTATGAAACATACAAATTATACCAAGTGTAAAATTATAAAAGCTGATATATAAAATAAACCTATAGAGATAACTAGGCCCAAATTTTCCACTCTAGAAATGAAAATAAAAAGAGACAAGATATCTTGCCCAACTCTTGGAAATAAGGGCCCAGGTTCAACTCTTCCTACAAAATGCTGTTGTTGTAAAAATATAAAAAAAATTTTTTAAAAAAATCCCTGTCTTTTACCTTGCTAGGTTCAGCACTGCAGTGCCCCAAGATATCTGCTCTATATCTTGGGTGAAACTCATCCCAACTCCACGGTGTCCCAGAGCAGCCGCTCCACACTCCATTACACTTAAATCTACACATGAAAGAATACACAACACAATAACCTTAGATCCAATTGATAAGATATAATTGCCCACTTAAACGTACAAAGCCCAGTACTATCCATCCCTTAAGAACATTAATAACAACCTGTAAATTCACAGAGCGGAATCTTAACGTCACCAGCCATGGCTTCTCTCCCTCTCCCTCCTGTCTCTCTTCTCCTTTCGGTTCCAGTCTCCTCCTCTTCCTTCAAACTTCTCTCCCATTCGTTCCTTCTCCTCCAATGACAGCCTCCCTCTATCCTGTACCTGCACCTCACCTGTATTTTACAGAGTCAATGGAGAGAAGGTTCTGGTGAAGTCACCTGAGTCCTGAGTATGTGACTAGGCAGCTGTCCTTGAGGCAGTGGAATTAGCATCAAAATACAGACAACTCCAGGGCAAACCACAACATAATGCCTCTTCAGCGCTCCTACACAACCTTTAATGGGTAGGTCACCATCAACCACTGTCTATGTGATGGCTTTTCCAGCCCTTTCTTGTTTTTCTGATATATGAGTTCCTTTTCCTTTTCATTGCCTCTCTTCCTTTACCTAGGTAACCATTGTCTGTGACTTCATTAAGCAATATTCACTTAATTAGGAAGGCCAGGTAATATTTTTGTTGGATATTGTATTTATTTCCATTTCAAATGTTAGCCCTTCCCAGTTTCCCCTCCAAAAATCCATCCCCACTGCCCCTGCTTCTATGAGGGGGCTTACCCACCCAACCTCTCTAACTTCACTGCCCTAGCATTCCTCTACACTGGGACATCGAGCCTTCACAGGACCAAGGGCTTTTCTTCCCATTGATGACAGATAAAGCAGACCTCTACTACATATGCAGCTGGAGCTATGGGTCCCTTCATGTGTACTCTTTGTTTGGTGGGTTAGTCCCTGGAGCTCTGGGGTATCCGGTTGGTTGATATTGTTGTTCTTCCTATGAGGTTGCAAACTACTTCAGCTCTTTCAATCCCTTCCCTAGCTTCTCCATTGGGATCCCCTTGCTCAATCCAATCATTGGCTGCCAATTACCTGCCTCTGTATTTGTCAGGCTCTGGCAGAGCCTCTCCAGAGACAGCTATATCAGTCTCCTGACAGCAAGCACTTCTTGGCATCTGTGTCTAGGTTTGTTATATGCAGATGGGATGGATCCCTAGGAGGGGCAGTCTCTGGATAGCCTTTCCTTCAGTCTCTGCTCCTCATTTCGCCCCCTTATTTCCTTTAGACAGGAGAAATTATGGGCTAAAAATTTGGAGATGAGTGGGTGGCCCCATCCCTCAAGCGGGACCATACCTAACCTCTGGATATGGTATGCACAGGTTCTCCTTACACTTTGTTGGGCATTTCAACTACTATCATCCCTGTTGGGTTCTGGGAGCCTTTCACTTTCCTGGTATGTGGGACTTTTTGGTGGCTGCCAACAGTTCCTCATCACCAATTGTGACACACCTCTGTTCAATTTCCTGACACTCTGTATATCATTCCTGTCTCCTATACCTGATAATTCCCCCATTTTTCCCCTCTTCCTCCTCTCTTCCTCCCAAGTCCCATCCAACCTCTACCTCCTGTGAATATTTTATTCCCCCATCTAAGAAAGACTGAAGCATCCACATTTAGTCTTCCTTTTTCTTGAGCTTCATGTGGACTGTGAATTGTATCTTGGGTATTCTGAGCTTGTGGCCTAAACTCTACTAATCACTGAGACTGATACCAGGTGTGCTCTTTTGTGACTGGGTTACCTCACTCAGGATGATATTTTCTAGTTCCATCCAATTGCCTAGGAATTTCATGAAGTCATTGTTTTTAATAGCTGAGCAAATTTACCACATTTTCTGTATCCATTCATCTATTGAAGAACATCTGGGTTCTTTCCAGCTTCTGGCTATTACAAATAAGGTTGCTATGAACATAGTGGAGCATGTGTCCTTGTTATATATTGGAGCATCTTTTGGGTATATGCCCAGGAGTATTATAGCTGGGTCCTCAGGTAGTATTATGTCCAGTTTTCTGAGGAACCACCAGACTGATTTCCAAACTCGTGCTACCAGTTTGCAATCCCACCAACAATGGGACTGTTCCTCTTTCTCCACATTCTCACCAGCATCTTTTGTCACCTGAGTTTTTGATCTTAGCCATTCTGACTGGTATGAGGTAGAATCTCAGGGTAGTTTTGATTTGCATTTTCCTGCTGATTAAGGATGTTGAACATTTCATTAGGTATTTCTCAACCATTCAATATTCCTCAGGTGAGAATTCTTTGTTTAGATCTGTACCCCATTTTAGTAGGGTTATTGGCTCTCTGGAGTCTAACTTCCTGAGTTCTTTGTATGTTTTGGATATTAGACTTCTATTGAACGTAGGATTGGTAAAGATCTATCTGTTCTGAGTCTCTTCGTTGCCATTTTGTCCTACTAACAGTGTTCTTTGCCTTAGAGAAGCTTTTCAATTTAATGAGGTCCCATTTATAAATTCGTGATATTAGACCATAAGCTACTGGAATTCTGTTCAGGAAATTTTCCCCTGTGCCCATGTGTTCAAAGCTCTTCTCCACTTTCTCTTCTATTAGATTCAGTGTATCTGGTTTTATGTGGATGTCCTTGACACACTTGGACTTGAGCTTTGTACAAGGAGATAAAAATGGACTGATTTGCATTCTTCTACATGCTGACCTCCAGTTGAACCAGCACCATTTGATAAAAATGCTATCTTTCTCCTCTGGATGGTTTTAGCTCCTTTGTCAAAGATCAAGTGACCATATGTGTGAGTTCCTTTCTTGGTCTTCAATTCTATTCCATTGATCTACCTGCTTGTCTCTGTGCCAATACCATGCAGTTTTTATCGCTATTGCTCTGTAATACAGCTTGAAGTCAGGGATGGTGATTTACCCAGAGGTTTTCTTATTGTTGAGAATAGTTTTCACTATCCTTGGCTTTTTACTGTTCCAAATGAATTTAAGCATTCTCTTTCTATCTCTGTGAAGAATTGAGTTGGGATTTTGATGGCGATTCCATGGAATCTTTAGATTGCTTGGGCTAAGACAGCCTTTCTGACTATCTTAATCCTGCCAATCCGTGAGCATGGGAGATCTTTCAATCTTCTGAGATCTTTGATTTCTTTCTTGAGAAACATGAAGTTCTTGTCATACAGATCTTTCACTTCCTTGGTGAGAATCACACCAAGGTATTTTATATTATTTGTAACTATTGTGAAGGGTGTTGCTTCCCTAATTTCTTTCTTAGTCTATTTAGCTTTTGAGCAGAGGAAGGCTACTGATTTGTTTGAGTTAATTTTATATCCAAACACTTTGCCCAAGGCTTTGTTGTTCTCTGGTGGAATTTTTGGGGTCGCTTAAATATACTGTTATATCATCTGCAAGAAGTATTATTTTGGCTTTTTACTTTCTAATTTGTATTCCACTGACCTCTGTTTGTTATCTAATTGCCCTGCCTAGGATTTCTACTACTATAGTGAACAGATATGGAGAAAGTGGGAGAGAGAGAGAGAGAGAGAGAGAGAGAGAGAGAGAGAGAGAGAGAGAGGGAAGGATCCATATGCAATTAAATAAAAAGCTCAGCTCAGTGCCATTGGTCTTTTCTAGCCATTGGTCATGTAACCTTCTCAACATTAAAGACTATTACCATTGCTCTGGTTATCCTGGAGAACTTGATAGTAATGCCCTATTAGTGAAGACATTATATACTTGAATCATAGGATATGAAGAAATAAAGTTGGTATCAGTCCAGAAGTGTCATTATTACTATCTAGTTTTTATAGTGCTGTAAGTTTTTATCCATGATAACAGAAGAGAAAATTCATCAGTGGTCTTACCCAGATGTGAACCCTGGAGCTAAGGTTCAGGAAACATCAGAGATATAGTAGAAAGTGTGTCAGAGACAGAGGACCAAGGCATCTGCTGTAATAGTCTATATATAAGAGGAAAGCCACACCCATGAACTGCCAACAATGTAACGACCTAAACAATAACTGACTCATGACAACAACTATTCACATGTCATTGTGAATAAAGAAAACATTACAAGGCTCCACCCCTAAATAAGAGAAATAAAGAGCTACACAGACAACTAATGACTGCTGAGAAGGGAGGATCAGTGTCACCAGGAATGACACCCCTAAACTGTTTATCTAACAGCAAGTGGTCACCCATACATGGACTAAGTGGTCTCAGCAGCATGTTGTATTTAAATATACGTAAACACATATATTTATATACAACAATAATTGAACAAAAAGAGTCCATAAACTTAAAAGGGATTAGAAGAGACATGGGAGAAGTTGGAGGAAGGAGTGAGATAGAAATAATACAAATACAATATATGTATGTGACTTTTTTAAAATAACATTTTTAAATGAAAGCGAGCAAATCAAAAAAATAATTCCTCAAGGATGGTTACTGATGAAGCATTTCTCCTTTGATGGTAAACAATGCCCTCACACTTGGCCTAACATAGTTTCCACTCTATCCTGAGTATAAGCAATCATTGTTGTCTCCTCTTCTTATTAGAACTTCAGCTTTAAATTATTAGGGCTTTGCCCTTATAGCTTCATGCAATCTTAATACCTCCCTGAAAGCCTGTCTCAAGTATGGTCACATAGGGAATAAGAGCTTCAACAAAAAATGTAGGGGGAAAAAGAGTTCAGTCTATACCAGAGACCTAGTTCTACAGAAACCAAGTGATTCCAGTTATACAAAATCTATATCATGATGATGAAATAGATCAGTCAGTAACGTTCTTGCTGCACAAACATAAAGATCCGAGTTTAGAGCCCCAGAACCCATGATAAAAAGCTGGTGTAGTAGTGCTGAGTTTGGGATTATAGAGACAGGAGGATCAAGAGAGTTCACTATCCAGCTACTCTTGCTGAATTAGTGGGCTCCCAGTTCACTGAGAAAGATGCTGTCTCCATATAAGGTGGAAAGAGACAGAGAAAGACTCTGGTCTTCATGCATACCCATACACATGTACATACACACACATATGGATACTCAAAAGATAAATTTAGGAGTTGTATCGTATTATTCAGGCAAAATTAAGACTTTCAAATACCCCAGAGCTTCTTCAACATCTAATGAAAGCATATAGGCCTTCTGTGAAACATGTTAGTGAGTTGAGCAAAAACTCTAATTTAGAATCTCAAACTAGTCAAAGAAGTTTCAGCATCAATCACCTTGATGTATAATAGAATCTTCTAAAGTAATTATTACTAAGAGTGCTTTGCAGACATACAGACCATCTCAAGGACAAGCCAGTGCACAGAAAGTCAATCATTTCTATCAATATGACTATTCACAAAATATATATATGTTTGACCATGCTTACCCTATGTTTGTGAAGGTTGTAGCACCCAAAGAATTTTGTGCTCAGCCTTCCTCTGCTGGACTTGAAACCATGTACATGAAACAACCCTGAGCTGTCATCTAGGGAGTCTAAGACTGTAAGACACTCAGTCCCCAGAAAGACAAAAGAGGGGAAATTCTTCACATTAGTTTATTTATCATAGGAAATATAATATACCAAGAAAACTGCAACATTTTTATAACAACAAAAAATGTTTACAGTGTGTTAAAGAAAAGGCAGTCCATATATAGACCAGTAACCTATCTGAGTTCTCACAACTATTAACCCCCAAGAGTAGGGAGCTCATTCAATGTCATGTGGCTTTTCTGAAGTGCACTTGAGAGCACTCCCAACATCTTAAAGCACTGAGCTTCTAAATGCTTTCGGCCTAGCTTCAAATTTCAGTTGAATGTTTTCCAAATACAATTGTGATTACTTTTCAAAATGAAACCATGAGTTAATTAGAAATGTAATTACTGTTATTCCAAGACAGCATGGATTTTTTTTTACCTTTTAAGTATTACTTATAATTAACATTATTTTCTGTTTGCATATTCATAAAATGTTTTATAAGTTATCAGGACCTTTAAGAAAACTGACATCTGATTTTACTATGCTCAAGTAATTATAAAATGAATTTTGTATTTCTTAATTCTTTCCATTTTTATTCACCCTCTGGGTACAGAATCATAATTAATTCTGCTTTTCTCTTTCTAATAGATTTATGTGTATTATCATATATATTAAATTTTCACTTCCATAACTTTTTTCATTTTTATTGCTTTGCACACAGACAATGTGCACTTCATTAAAAACATGTAATCCCTTAGCTGAGATCCAGGCATAATTGCAAATCTTTATAATATAATGGCATACATGTTCTTCATATTTTATTGCAAGAATCCCCAATTCCATTTGAAAATTCTGGAGTTCCTGTCCTCTAAAATTGCAAAATGAGAAAAGGATTTAATAATTCTCCTTCTTATGACACACCAATTATGAACATAAAGCTTTGATTTTTTTTTCTCCATTCTACTTTAAAATGTATTTAATGATTTGGTCAATGTGATATTCATATCAATCCTTGACTAACACAATAGACAGGACTGATATTGGCTGAAGTCTTTGTGATGAAGCAATAATTAAGCTAAACTGAGTTTATTCCGGATAGATAAAAGCACAAGACTTGAGAAACACACAGTGCAGAATGTAGTGTAGCAAGATGCCAAGACAGACCTAAAAGGTGGGTCTCCCTGACGTTCTCCTTGGCCTCTCTTGAATATTAATAATTTTAGGAATTTTTCCATACTTTATAAATTCCGTTTGGGAACTCCAAGGACAATGGTAGCCTATGACCTGACACATGGTGTTGTGGTGTGTTATGTTGTGTTGTGTGTGCTGCTCTGTGCTTTACTACATAAAAATGACATCAGAATGCTGGTGTGGAGGAATGATAGCTAAAAGCAGCCACAAACACTTGCTGTAAATTTCAGTGACAAGCAGTCAGTGCACAGGCTGATGAGGCATAAACTGTACCAGAGTCTGAAAACTAAGACAAAAGAGCACATCTGCAAATTCATCCTTTCTGCCAACTGAAGCTGACTTACTTCATTAAAGCTTACTTCCTTGTTTCTAGAACTTTTGATGCCCCTTACAAAATAACTACTTTACCCAAACCTAAGTCCAACTCAAAGCAACTAAATAGTACAAATATTCAAAATAATCAAGCAAGACTTCCCCTGAGGTATGCCTAAGCATCGCCCCCAAAAGCAGACTTCTCCTGGTTTAGAGCATCATTGCTTCTTCAATGTTCTTGGAACTGAAATGGGAGCTTCAAGAGACCCCTTGACCAGCTTGATAGGAGTATCACTCTCTCAATGCCTCTGTGCTTCCCCACTCTCCTTGCCCTTACTTATTCCTTTGCTCTGAAAATGTTCTTATTGCTGCTAAATCTATGAAATTGACAGTTCTTTTAACTATTATTGTTATTATCATTATTATTATTATTATTAATTCTTTTTAACAGTCCAGTCATTATACCCCTCCTGGTCTGCCCTCTGACTGTTCCCTACTCCATACCTCCTCCCCCATCTCCAAGAGGATGTCTCCACGTTCCCTCCCACACCAGACCTCTGCACTCCCTGGGGCCTCAAGTCTCTCGAGGGTTAGGTACATTTTCTCTCACTGAAGCCAGACCAGGCAGTCCTCTGCTGTGTATGTCAGGAGCCTCATATCAGCTCGTGTATGCTGCCTGGTTGGTGGCTCAGTGTCTGAGAGATCCCGAGGGTCCAGGTTAGTTGAAACTCCTGGTGTCGTACTCTCTTAAGCTTCTTCCAGCTATTCCTACTTCACCCACAGATTCCACAGCTTCTGTCCATTGATTAGGTGTTAGTATCTGCAACTCTCAGCTGCTTGTTGTTGGGCCTCTCAGGGGGCAGCCATGCTAGGCTCCAGCATCGCCATAGCATCAGAAATAGTATCAGGTCTTGGAGCCTCCTCTTGAGCTGGATCCCAATTTGGTCCTATCATTGGACCTCCTTTGAGTTCCATGAAAGCAGAAGTCTCTTTTGTTTCTTGATCCCCCATTATCGCCAGAATACAATCTTAAATGCAATGCCTCTGTACCGCCACTCTAAGCTTTTACACAGCTCCACATGTGCGTACATGTATGCGTGTGCGCGTGTGCACACACACACACACACACACACACACACACAGAGAGAGAGAGAGAGAGAGAGAGAGAGAGAGAGAGAGATTTCTTCTCTGCAAAGCACTCAGAGCAATTAGATGTCTTTCTTCTCAGATAGCGTACCCAAATTTTCAGTGTGTAGTGGGTATCTCATAAAATTCGATGATACCTTGTACTCACACCTATTACATTGTTTAATTACTATTTCACTCTACAGGAAAAAAATCTAAAGAAAATGACCTCTACATTTAATTTGACTTGATAGATTTTAGCTCAGTTCCCAAAACATAACAGAAGTTCAATATATAGTTTTCAAACACATAAGCAGGGGTGGGGCTATAATCACTCTTACAGAAGGGTATCAGTGCCTTCAGCAAGCCACTATAGGAGCTATGGTGTAGAGATAAGATATTTGTGTCATTTCAAGCCACTAAATTTCAGATAATTTGAAATAGCAGAATAAAGAGCTAATATATTATGTTATATATTTAGACTCATCTGGTGTCACTTATAACAAATGGACTTGAAAGCTTTTTAATCCAATAATAGAAATAATCTCATAGACATAGGCACTAATATCTCAGCAAGTTTCAACAACAAATTCACGCAAAGACTAAATCCGACTCTTCAGAATAAGAATATCCTTACCTGTGACCTCCCCTTTCCTTTACTTTGGAAGGATATTGCTTGAAATAAGAGTTATATGGTTAAAACTTGCCCAGCTATTTAGAATATGGATTATATTTTTCTACTTTTATCACCCACATAAGTTTCTGTTGTTTCTAGTGTAAATGGTACTAGTAATCGTTTGCTAGTATATACAAACAAATACAACTCTTCTATCGCCCTATTCAAATTAGAGGTTTCCAGTGTCTGCATCACGTTCCCTGCCCCTGTGCTGATTTAGACAAAATGCAATGAGGTCTGTGGGATATCACCCTCGGTCTTCTGAAATTTCATATTATTATGTCAACGTTATGAGTCACCAATAAAAGTGTTCCACTGTCTCCAGCAATAGTAAGCCCCCAGACAATAGTCTAATATTTCTGAGAATAGAATACCATTAAAGTTTTCCCTAGTAATTACCTGTTTGTAATAAATGTTTCCACCAGAAAACCCTGGGTTTGTTATTCCAAATTCAATAGAGAAGTGTCACAGTATTAAATATTCTCATCAAATCAAATCCCAATTCTGTTGAGGAAGGGGTTACAGTAACAAACCCAAGGTACCTGGATGGTAGTTGTCATCCTTTTGCTAACATATATTATAAAATATTGTTCAGTGAATGGAGTCTGACAGCAATAAACATGAGATATGAAGCAAAGATTCCATTTCACACATTTCTCTTGTACCTTTGCATGTGTGTCCATGCTAATTCCAGCACGGAAAATAACTAAGTCTGCAAATTAACCAGAGAAACCAGAGTAAAGCTTTATTCTTCTCCTTCTGAAGGATCGTGTATCCACAACACAGGGGAAATGTCAAGTCTCAAAAACATCTTTCCCTATACAGTATAGAAACTACCCAGCAGTCAGTAATCCCCATCTCTGTCTTTGAGACAAGAGATTTAATGTAAATGATCTGAACTAAATATAACCAAGCCTGATGCCTCAGGAGTACTAACATACAGATGAACTTTAAAAGCCCAGATAAGAAATACAGGGGACTTCTGGATACAGGAAATTGTATGTACTGAATACTGAGCCCTGAGTATCCATTCTTGCCCAACTTTCTAGAACAAAGTAATATAGGTACATACTTAGGACACAAGCCAGTGACTTCAGTGAAGAATGATGAGAACATCACCACACAGAGTAGGAACATCATCACAGCCATCATACCAATTGGTCAAATTCAGTCATCCAAACAAGCGACTTCTCCAAATATTTATGTCAACAAATTTTGATGATCAGAGAGCAAGAGTCTTCAGACCTTAATTAAAATAAGTGCTGGTAACTTGTGGTTTAGGCAGGCAGAGGACAGCACTGCACTGACAGGAAGGTGAGCAGGAGGGTGGGCAAGCTGGTGGGTATCAGTACAGTGAGCAAGTGTGCAGTGGACAGATGGGAAACAGAAGCAGAGTGGTTGCTGCCCTATAAAGACAGTCAGAACTGGAGCTGAGCAACAGGAAGAAACAGCCTGATATCAGAAGCCTGCACTACCACCTGAGAGCATGATGACAACCAGACTGTGCCAAAGGGACATCTCTGGGGTTGTGCTCAAGAGATGGCTCCAATGGGGTGAACACAGGAGAGCTGGCCCTGTCCCTCACCTGGGCAGCAAGGGTGTGAGACAGCTACCATCCTGATCCAGGGCTTTGAGTTGGTTCATGTCAATGTTTACCCCATCTGTGAACTGCTGGAGGTCAGAACCAAAGCGGTAGGATCTCCACAACACAGGGCAGCAGTAGAACATCACAAAGAACCTAAGTGAGGGTCCAGTATCTCTGGTGCAGCAGAATCGCGAGATCTCAAACCAGACTCATTGCAATGAACTTTTGCAGGTAAAGACGTGTGGACAAAAGGGTATACTGTGTGATACACTGTGACACACTGCCCCTTCCAGCAAGAGGTAAGTGGGTTTTTCTTTTCTGTTTTTTTTTTCTATTTTGTTTTGTGAGAGAAGTTACAGGATGGAGGGCAGATGTGGAAGGACTGAAAAGAGAATGGAATTGGGGTATGTGATGTGAAAGTAACAAAAAAATCAACATATAATTATGGGTTTTTTAAATCTCTTTTCTTTTGTTTTTGGGTGATCACAAAGGTAGGACATCAAGTCAAGCTCTGAGAATGAGATGTTCCTAGGTTTTAGGACCAAGAACTCTTTAGCACAAGGTATCCGAAAAGTTCATGAATTTAAAACCACCAGCATACAGTCCCTTGGGTGTTTTATGACATACCAATTAGTAAGCCATATTTTCTTTCTTTGTGTGGCAGATGGTGTTGGAGGCAGTTTACAAGACTTCTGCCTCCCAGAAAGATTTGATTCAGCTTGATTGGCTTCATGAATGCATTATCAGGAGACAAAATGAAGACAAAAATGATATTATGACTAGACTTTCCAGTTGGTGATCATAGAGTAATCAAATTATTCTAACCAATTGGGTAATGTTCCTGCAGAGTCATGGAATGTTCCACAGTAGACTAACCAGACTAACCATCCTAGAGGAACAACCAACCCAGGCTGTTTAATGGGATTTGAGCTGAATTTCACTAACAATGTTGGAATTACAATGAAAATTATAAAATACTGGAATGGTACACTGATTTAGTTTATTAATCCTTTTCAAGTAATTTTAGCTGGAAAGTGAATTTGTGTTTTTATTAGTAAAAAAAATAAGCATTTACACTTTCAATATTATATATTGAGAATACTAGCAATTTAACTTTTATATTCCTCTAATTAAAATAGCTCATATGTAAAGGAATTTATTTTATTCACAAATTAAACTCCACAATTGGTAGATGGGCAGCTTTCTTTCAAGTGGTCCCTCAAGGATCCAGGAGTTTTCCTTAGGAAGGCTGCTGTACTGGCTGGTTTTATGTATCAACTTGACACAAACTGAATTTATCACAGAGAAAGGAGCCTCCCTTGAGGAAATGCTTCTAGGAGACCCAGCTGTAAGGCATTTTCTCAAGTAGTGATCAAGGGGGAGGACCCAGCCCCTTGTGGGTGGTGCCATCCCTGGGCTGATAGTCTTAGGTCCTACAAAAGACCAAGCTGAGCAAGCCAGGGGAAGCAAGCCAGTTAGTAACATCCCTCCATGGCCTCTGCATCAGCTCCTGCTTCCTGACCTGCTTGAGTTCCAGTCCTGACTTCCTTTGGTGATGAACAGCGATGTGGAAGTGTAAGCTGAATAAACTCTTTCCTCCCCAACTTGCTTCTTGGTGATGATGTTTGTGCAGCTGCACAACCTCTAGGGTGGAGCTTGCTTGTGGGCAACACACATAAGGGCCAAGCTTAAGTGTGCTGCCTATACAGTTGCCTTTAGAGAATGAAAGGCCCTAATGCACACTTGAGGGACAGTGAAGGTGCACTAAAATGATAGCACCTCAATGTAGGGGTAATTTAGCTAGCCAGGCTCTAGGATATCATGTCAATCCTGCTTGCTTCCAAATACATCACAGGGTCATGCCAGACAACAAGGAAAACTGAAATGTATGAATTAAACATATAGAGAAGGATATAGATTTAATCAAAGCTAGTCAACTTGTCTTTGATGCTCTGATTTTTATGCCCATGATTACCATGCTTCCTAGTCTACTTAAAAAAATCATTTTTTTAGTGAGACAAAACTCACTGTTTTCATGAAGCTAATATTCAATTGAAGGAGATGATGGTACATAAATAAGCAGAGTAATAGGTGGAGTATATCAGAATTTTGAAATGAATACTCTGTGAAGTAAGAAAAGAGTCAAGAAATTAGTACTTTCAGATAAAACAGTCAAGGAGAGAGCTTTGCTATAACTTGGAACAGACCCCTGAACCAAGACCGAGAGCTGTAGGGAAAAAGCTTCCCAAACATAACATATGAAAGAATGAAATATGACTACTGTGGCCTATTTTATCATATGTTCAAATTATTTTTAACATAAAATCATACTTTATTGTTTTAGATTTTACTGTTTAAAATCACATACATAGTATACTCTATTTACATTCTTTTAAATCCTTCTCTCTTATCCTTCCAATTCCTCCCATGCCCCCAGGTTGCAGTAATAATTCAGTTTTAAATGTTTTTTAAATTCATAGTCAAAATTTTCTACATTGTTTTCATTTGAGATACAAAATAATTTTATTGTTTAATTTATATTTAACTAATTTATATTTAATTTCTAGAAGGTGCATTTTATCTGGACTTGGAAAGATGAAATTAGCATCTAAACTTCCTTTATTTTAAGTTTTACATATAAGATATGCAACTGAACTTAGTTCATACGAATGAGGTAATGTTTATCTCACGGGACTGTTGGAATCCTGACTCGGGGACGTTCACATCATCAGGATTTTCTCCATTCTTATCTTCATATTGGCCTCCTCTTTCTGCTTCAAGTGTCTTCCCATCAGTTGAAGGAGAATAGCCTGGCTTACACTATCACTTATTCAGAGGTTTTAGTTTTCAGCTTATGTGATCCTACTGACCTGATCTTAAAAGAGATGACAGACTTCCTATTTCCTTGAACAGAATAAAAGCAAGCATTCTGGCTCAGCTCACTGAGGTCCATACAAAGTCGCTAATATCTAAGCTGAGTGATCAGTTGGAGTGGCTGGGAACTATACTCCCAAAGGAAAGGAAAGAATGTTAACAGAACAAAGGGAAAGTATTGAGGAGGTAAAAATAACAACTGTCAATTCCAACACTATTACAAATGCTGTCACAGAGGGAAATACCGAGTATTGATTATACTTTCCTATAAAGCACTACAACCATGTGGAGATGTGAACATTTACCAGGGCTCCACACGTCACCAGATGTATGGATTTGAGCACATCAGGAAACTTCTTTAAGCTTAATCCCTTTAGCAGTTAAATTTGAGTTTCTAGTTAGTAGCATATGATGTCTAGTTGGGTCCTTGTCTTCCACATTGCAAGGTAACTCCATTTCAGTTAATTCTATATATTTTAGGAAGTTGGAGAATAGTAGGTTCCCATGTGGCTTTCAATCTGTCTTTATTGCTAGCTATGCCTTCCCATATTTCCTCCTTTACCCTGCCCTCCCATTTCTTTCTTTTTTTTCGCCCCTCCCATTTCTTTCCCTCTCAAATCCTACTGTTCTGGTTTTCTTTTTTCTCTTTGTAACACTGTGTTCTATTTTGATTTCCTTGGAAGAGTTCTTCTTCCTCCCTTATCTTTTATGAGCTACATAACATCTGTGTATCACAAGACATCTATTTCTATAGAAAGAAACATTCAAAGACATGAACTCTAAAGCCTCCTCTTTGTACTTGAGTTTCAGTTTCGTTATTTGTAGACATGAGATGCCACCTACCTCACAGTATTGCACAGGTGGCTAAATGGCTCACGGTGTGTAGAAATCTTTTACAAATTCTAAAAGCAAGTGTATTATTGATGGTGATAATAAGATCTTAGAATGACCTTAGATCTTAGAAGGAACATTCTTCAGAAGCCGTCCTAGGAATTGCTATTGAAAGAGCAAGAATTCATGACTGTGTAAGTCCAAGGAAGGGAAGAGCAAAATAAACTTAGAAAAATGTGTGTATGTGTACATGTGTGTGTGCGTGCACACACACACACACACACACACACACACACACACACATATATATATATATATATATATATATATATATATATATATATATATGATGAATACAGCAAACAGCTGCCTGAAGGCAGGAGGAGACAAGTAACACATCAAATTTCTGCATCTGCCCTGACAGTGGATATAAAAAACCCAAATTCTCAATTATGATAGTCTAAGAGGAAAAGGTCCACTCTAGTACTATCACTAAACTGCAGCTAATTTTTAAAATGTACAAGTTCAAAAGCAATTTATAGTACATGTTAAAATATCTGTTTCAACAGGTGAACTTTGTCCATTTGCAAATGAAGAAATTAACACCAATAAATTGCTTTGGATACAGTATTATCACTTGTGTGCTATGTTAATTTACTGCACTAATTAACTTACTGCCTCACACCAAATCAACATGGCCTCTCTAGGATGATCTCATATTAACAAGTAATACACATAACCTGTCTTGGCTCTCTGATTAGTGTTTCTTGATATACAGAGAGAGATTTCCAAGAGGGTGTCTAAGACGAAGACATCTCCATTGCGCACATCATTATGACAGAGTGTACAGTCCTAGTTTCTTCCATTTTAACATTTCATTTTTTGGCATTTTTTCTTTTATTGGATATATTTTTATTTACATTTCAAATGTTATCCCATTTCCCCACCCACCCACTCCCTCCCATCTCCCTGCCATGACATTCCCCTACACTGGGGCATCTAGTCTTGACAAGACCAAGGGCGTCCCCACCCATTGATGCCCAACAAGGCCATCCTCTGCAACATATGTGTCTGGAGCCATAGGTCCATCCCTGTGTACTTTTGGGATGATGGTTTAGTCCCTGGGAGCTCTGGCAAGGGTGGGAGCATTGGTTGGCTGATTGATATTGTTCTTATGGGGTTACAAACCACTTTAGTTCCCCAGTTCAGTTGTTTATCTAACTCCTCCATTGGGGACTCTGTTCTCAGTTCAATCTTTGGCTGAAAGCATCTGCCTCTCTATTTGCCAAGATCTGACAGAGCCTCTCAAGAGAAAACTATAACAAACTCCCGCCAACACACCCTTCATGGTGTCCTCAATGTTGTCTGGGTTTGGTGTCTGTATATGAGATGGATTCCCCCCGGTGAGGCAGTCTCTGGATGGCCTTTCCTTCAGTCTTTGTGCCTCATTTGTCTCAATATCTCCTCCTGTGAGGACAACTGTTCCCCCTTCTAAGAAGGACTGAAGCATCCACACAGATTCATGTGGTTTATAAATTATATGTTGGGTATTCTCAGCTTTGGGGCTAATATCCAATTATCAGAGAGTGCATACCATGTGTGTTCTTTTGTAATTGGGTTACCTCACTCAGGATGATATTTTCTAGTTCCATACATTTGCCTATGAATTTCATGAAGTCACTGTTTTAAATACCTGAGTAGTATTCCATTGTAAAAACGTATCACATTTTCTGTATCCAACACTTTATTGAAGGACATCTGGGTTGTTTCCATCTTCTGACTACTATAAATAAGGCTGCTTTGAACATAGAGGAGCATGTGTCTTTGTTACATGTTGGAGCATCTTTTGGGTATATGCGCAGGAGTGGTACAGCTGGATCCTCAGGGAGTACTATATCTAATTTTTCTGAGGAACCTCCAGACTGATTTCCAGAGTGATTATATCAGCTTGTAATACCACCAACAATGGAGGAGTGCTCCTCTTTCTCCACATCCTCTCCAGTATCTGCTGCCACCTGAGATTTGATCTTAGCCATTCTGACTGGTGAGAAGTAGAATCTCAGAGTTGTTTTGATTTGCATTTACCTGAAAATTTAGGATGATCAACATTTCCTTAAGTACTTCAAGGCCATTTGATATTCCAAAGTTGAGAATTCTTTGTTTAGCTCTGTACCCCATTTTTAATAGGGTTATTTGATTCTCTGGAGTCGAATTCCTCGAGTGCTTTGTGTACATTGAATACAAGACCTCTATCAGATATAGGATTGGTAAAGATCTTTTCCCAATGTGATGGTTGTCATTTTGTCCAAATGACAGTGTCCTTTGCCTTACAGAAGCTTTACAATTTTATGAGGTCCCAATTGTCGAATATTGATCTTAGAAAATAAGCCATTGGTGTTCTGTTCTGGAAATTTTTTCATGTGCCCATATGTTCAAGGCTCTTCTCTACTTTTTCTTCTATTAGTTTCAGTGCATCTGGTTTTATGTGGAGGTCATTTATCTACTTGGACTTGAGCTTTGTACAAAGTGATAAGAATGGACCAATTTGCTTTCTTCTACATGCTGATTTCCTGTTGAACCAGCACCATTTGTTGAAAATGCTGTTTTTTTGTTTTTGTTTTTGTTTTTGTTGTTTTTAACATTGGATGGCTTTAGCTCCTTTGTCAAAGATCAAGTGACCACAGGTGTGTGGATTTATTTCTGGGTCTTCAATTCTATTCCACTGATCTATTTGCCTCTTTCTGTACCAATACCAAACAGCTTTTACCACTATTGCTCTGTAATACAACTTGAGGTCAGGAATGGTGATTCCCCTAGAGGTTTTTATTGTTGAGTTTTGTAGTTTTCGCTATCCTGCGTTTTTTGTTATTCCAAATGAATTTGCAGATTGCTATTTCTAAGTCTTTGAAGAATTGACTTGGGATTTTGCTGGGGATTGCACTGTATCTGTAAATTACTTTTGGCAAGATAGCTATTTTTACTATATTAATCCTGCCAATCCATCAGCATGGCAGATCTTTCCATATTGAAGATCTTCTTCAATTTCTTTCTTCAGAAACTTGAAGTTCTTGTCAAATAGATCTTTCACTTGCTTGGCTAGAGTCACACCAAGGTATTTTATGATTATTGTAAAGGGTGTAATTTCCCTAATTTCTTTCTCTGTCTGTTCATCCTTTGAGTAGAGGAAGGCTACTTATTTGTTTTATGTCCAGTAACTTTGCTGAAGTTGTTTATGAGATTTGGGAGTTCTCTGGTGGAATTTTTGGGGTCACTTAAGTATACTATCATATCATCTGCGCATAGTGATATTTTCACTTCTTCCTTTCCAATTCGTATCCCTTTGGCCTCCATTTGTTGTCTAATTGCTCTGGCTAGGACTTTGAGTACTATGTTGAATAAGTAGGGAGAGAATGAGCAGCCTTGTCTAGACCCTGATTTTAGTGAGATTGCTTCAAGTTTCTCTCCATGTAGTTTGATGTTGGCTTCAGGTTTGCTGTATATTTCTTTTACTATGTTTATGTATGGATCTGAATTACTGAACTTTCTCAGACTTTTACTATGTTTCTACTTGGTTGATTTCAGCACTCAGTTTGATTATTTCATGCTGTCTACTCCTCTTATGTGTATTTGCTTCTTTTTGTTCTAGAGTTTTTAGGTGTGCTGTCAAGCTGCAAGTATATGCTCTCTAAAGTTTCTTTCTGGAGGTACTCAGAGATATGAGTTTTCCTCTTAGCACAGCTTTCATTGATTTCCATAACTTTGGGCATGTTATGGCTTCATTTTCATTAAATTCTAAAAAGTCTTTAATTTCTTTCCTTATTTCTTCCTTGACCAGGTTATCATTGAGTAGAGCATAGTTCAGCTTCCATGTGTATGTAGGTTTTCTGTTGTTTTTGTTATTGAAGACCAGCCTTAGTCCGTGGTGATCTGATAGGATGCATGGGATAATTTCAATATAATGTATCTGTTGAGGCCTGTTTTGTGACCAATTATATGGTCAGTTTTGGAGAAGGTACCAGGATGTGTTGAGAAGAAGGTATATTCTTTTTTTAAGATGACATTTTCATAGATACCTGTTAAAATCATTTCATTCATAACTTCTGTTATTTTTACTGTGTCTCTGTTTCGTTTCTGTCCATCAATGAGAGTGGTATGATGAAGTTTCCCACTATTATTGTTTGAGGTATAATGTATGTTTTATTAAAGTTTCTTTTATGAATGTGAATGCCCTTGCATTTGGAGCATAGATGTTTAGAATTGAGAATTCATCTTGGTGGATTTTTCCTTTGATGTGTATGAAGTGTCCATTCTTATCTTTTTTGATAACTTTTTGTTTAAAGTCTATTTTATTTGATTTTAGAATGGCTACTCCAGCTTGTTTCTTGGGACTATTTGCTTGGAAATTTTTTCCCAGCCTTTTACTCTGAGGATGTGTCTGTCTTTGTCACTGAGGTGCATTTCCTAAATGCAGCAAAATGCTGGGTCCTGTTAACATATCTAGTCTGTAAGTCTTTTCTTTTTACTGGGGAATTGGGTCCGTTGATGTTGAGAGATATTAGGGACCAATGATTGTTGTTTCCTATTATCTTTGTTATTAGAAGTGTAATTATGTTTGTTTGGCTATCTTCTTTTGAGTTTTTGCCAGAAGATTACTTCCTTGATTTTTCTAGGGTATAGTTTCCCTTCTTATGTTGAAGTTTCCCATCTATTATCCTTTGTAGGGCTGGATTTGAGGGAAGATACTTTGTAAATTTGGTTTTCTCACAAAATATCTCAGTTTCTCCATCTATACAGTTTCTCCATCTATACTGGATACAGTAACCTGTGCTGGCATTTGTGTTCTCTTAGAGTCTGCATGACATCTGCCCAGGATCTTCTAGCTTTCATAGTCTTTGTTGAGAAGTCTAGTGTAATTCAGGTAAGTCTGCCTTTATATGTTACTTGACCTTTATCCCTTACTGCTTTTAATATTTTTTTCTTTGTTTTGTGAAGTTGGTTTTTTGACCATTATGTGACAGGGGATGGGGGAGATTTCTTTTCTGGTCCAATCTATTTAGACTTCTGTAGACTTCTTGTATGTTTATAGGCATTTCTTTCTTTAGGTTAGGGAAGTTTTCTTCTATAATTTTGTTGAAGATATTTACTGGCCTTTTAACTTGACAACCTTCACTTTCTTCTATAACTATTATCCTTAGGTTTGATCTTCTCATTGTGTCCTGGATTAACTGGAAGTTTTGGGTTAAGAGCTGTTTGCATTTTGCATTTTCTTTGAAGGTTGTGTCAATGTTTTCTATAATATCTTCTGCCCCTAAGATTCTCTCTTCTATCTCTTGTATTCTCTTGGTGATGCCTGTGTCTATGACTCCTGATAGCTTTCTAGGTTTTCTATCTCCAAGGCTTGTCTACCTTTGTGATTTCTTTATTGTTTCTATTTCCATTTTTAGATCCTGGATGGTTTTGTTCAATTCCTTCACCTGTTTGGCTATGTTTTCCTCTCATTCTTTAAGGGTTATTCTTGTTTCTTCTTTAAGGGCTTCTAACTGTTTGCCAGTATGGTCCTGTATTTCTTTAAGGGAGTTATTTATGTCCTTCTTAAAGTCCTCTAATATCATCATGAGTTGTGAACTTAAATTGGAATCTTGCTTTTCTTGTATGCTGGAGTATCTAAGACTTACTGTAGTAGGAGAACTGGGTTCTGATGATGCAAAGTGCCTTTGGTTTCTTATGCTTAGGTTCTTGCACTTGCTTCACACCATCTGGTTATCTCTGGTGTTAGCTGGTCTTGCTGTCTCTGACCATGTTTACCCTCCTGTAAGCCTGTGTGTCAGCACTCCTTGGCACCAGCTCTGTCCTGGAAGGATCTGGGTACAGAGAGCTGTGGCACTAGGTCAGCTCCAGGGGCAGATGGAAACTGGAAGGATTCCGGCCAGGCTGCTCCTCTTTCTCTGTGTCCTGAGTGCTCAGAGGTGGGTCCCTCTGAGCAGAAGTGGTGGTCTTACCTGTGTTCTCAGATGTGTCATACTCCTGGGTGACCAGCTCTCTCCCAGAGGGATCTGGGTACAGAGAGCTGTGACACAAGATCAGCTCTGGGTGCAGGTGGAAACCAGAAGGATCCTGCCCAGACTGCTCCTCAGTTCCTGTGTCCTGAGGGTTTCATGGGAGTCCCTCTGAGCAGAAGTGGTGCTCTTACCTGGTGTGTCACTACTCCTGGGAGACAGGCTCTCTCCTGGAGGGATCTGGGTACAGAGATCTGTGGCACAGGGTCAGCTCCAGGTACAACCCATTTTAACATTTCTAATTCAAATATCATCAGTGATATTTGGAATATACCTTTTCCCTCTAGTTTTTATGAATGCAAGAAACAAATGCATAATTACTATAATACTATAATACACAGGTCAGGAATGGGACACTAGAAGAAACAGTTAATTGAATCAGAAGCTGAAGCATACGTTGGATCAACCTCAAGAAAACCAAAGGGACTCCCTATGAGATGTTGCCCCTCATTTTAATGAATCAGTCTCTGCTGTCTACTTCTCACTGTTTCCAGTGAGAAGCTGTCCTCCAGTTTCTCCATCCCTATGTCCTTTCATTCTCATGTATCTCAGTATTATTCAGAATACTCAATCCATTTGAATTTCTATGTGACCATTCATCACAAGTACTGTGAAAGGCTGATTATATAATTCTAGTTTAAATTCTGGTCTTCAACTGAGACACAAAAACAAGAAAAATTAAGAAAATACCAATGATAAACCCCAAGAACAAAATGAAAAAAAAAACAAGAAAAATAAATATCACCCTTATAAAAGTAAAATTGAAAGCAATGCTCATACACAGCTGTACACAGGGAAACACCATGAGTGTAGAATATCAGCCGAAGAAAAACAAGCATGAGGAAATAGCAAAATGATATTTAAAACATATTCATGTCACCTATGTTGAGGGTCAAGCATACTACTGGGAATAAATAAACTATAACAGCTATAAATATGAAACCATAAAGCAAAAAGAAGGACAAGTAGAAAGAAAATACAAAAATGTTATCATTTATAAAAATTAGAGTACTCCTTCTCCAGGGGTCATACTAATCTTCTTTGTATTATCCCAATTTTAGTATATGTGCTGCCAAACAGAACTTGGCCCCCTTACACATTTGTAGCACATGTACAACTTGGTCTTCATGTGGTTCCCCTAACAAGTGGGGTTGGGGCTGTCTCTGACTCTGTTGCCTGCCATTGGATCTCCTTCCCCTAGCTGGACTGCCTGGTTGGGCCTCCGTAGGAAAGGATGGGCATAGTCCTGCTGCTACTTAATATCTCAGGGCAGGGTGGTACCTAAGGGGGTTTCTCTAATGAGAAGGGGTAATAGGGGTTTTAGGGGTGGGACTGTGAGAGGCAGGGGCTGTGATATGGATATAAAGTAAATAAATTAATTAATGAAAAATGTTAGTCTGTCTTAAAAGTAAATAATTCAAAGAAAAGCTTCAAGATTTGGGATGAAAACAGGCATAGCAACGATGAAAATCTTACAAGCTACCAAGGTCTATATCCATAATAATGAAAACTCATAACAAATGGAAGAAGATTCTAGAAATTAAGACTAACGCATACACATTATAGCACAATAAAAGGTCTATGCTACACAGAGATTCAGGAGAGCCAAAGCTACATAGGGAGTTTAAAGCCAGCCTCATCTCTACTTTAGGAGTCCAAAGCTAGTCTGTTCTATCTAAAAGAAAAATGAGAAAGTTTATGATATCAACTTTATAATAATTTATAATAAAAAATGTATAATAAAAAGTATAATAAAAACAGAAAAGCAACAAATAACTGACCACAAATTGTAAATGTTTTGCATACATAAAACAAAAGTTAGAAAAATAAAGGAAAACAAACCAGTATCATAAAAAAAGAAGTCTTAAATCACCTTTTGTAGTCTAAGAGATATAAAATGAACAGTCTTCAACAAATCAAGATAACTTAATAAGTGCAGGCTTCCCAGGATCGTGTGGGAGGTGAATCTGGGAGAGAGGGAAGGTGGAGTGGTGGGAAAGCTGGGGGAAGGGAGGAGGTGGAACTGTAGTATATGAGAGAAGAATTTTTAAAAACCTTAATAAGAGCTGGCAGATGGGAAGGTCTGGCACACCATGCCTGTACTGAACATGACTTGGATATTATACCCATGAACTCATTTCAGCATTTGGTTACCTGCATAGAGCCTCTAAACGATTAAAAACAGCCAAAACTTCCCATGTAAGTGAAGGAGGTACACTACAGACTCCAGCCCTAACTGAAAAGCTATTGTCAGTTAGTTGATAGCTATTAGGGGAGATGAAAACTTTTCTTTTAGAAGGGGGATATAACACAGGTAGTTTCCCATGCTCCAGAGGGGGTTTCACACTCGTGTACACTTGAACAGTACAGATTGGACTTAGTGGGGAAAAAGAAAGAGGAGGAGGAAGAGGAGGGAGAGAAAGAGCAGAAAGCAGAGCAGAGATTGAGAGGAGGACAGATAGAGGGTGGATACTGGAACATCTGGAGCATATTTCATTGTGTTTACACATGAAATACTAAACAATGAAACTTAATTTAAAAAAAACAATTATCAAGCTTATTATCCTGAAAATAGACCTTTCTTTTCTTTCCCCCTTCAGAGCAATTATCCAGGATCAATGAACTACCAGTAACCAGGCAAATGGCTCCTGAAAAGATAATGAGTGGACCACCTAGTCAAGTGTACTTTCTCAAGCCTTCTCGGGGACCAGAAGCTTTTATCCAGAGAACAGAAGATGATTCAGTTTTGCACTTCCAGAGTCCACAGACTCCCTGCTGCCCTGGCTAAACAAGTGACACTAATTAATTTAAAAATATATAAATAATTAGAAACACATTCCATGTGCAGAGACTGGAAGAACTCATATTGCTAAAATGATTTTTGTTTTGCAATGACAAGAAAATTCACCCTAAAGTTCATGGACTATCAAGGGACTTTGAATAGCCAAAACAATCTCCATTCAATATGGCTTGCTAGATTAATTTCTCTATTTCTGCACAAGGCTCCACTGAAAAGGAGCAAAGTAAAATAACTCGCACTTCTGAGTCTAAACTCACAAAGTAACAGTAACCAAAGTGCGAGGTTGTGAGTGACATAAACACAAACAGACCAGTGACAACTGAGAGCACAAATAATAAGCTCTCATAGGTCTGATCAAATGAGTTTTACTATGAAATGGGGATGATAAATGCTTTTAACAACTAAATTTAGAAAAGCAAAGGGAAGGCAGAGGCAGGATGGTTGTCCAAAATGCAAGGCCAGAATATTTTATTTAATGAGTATCAGACCAGGAAGGGCTACAGGGTGAGACCCTGAACTGAGAGAGAGAGAGAGAGAGAGAGAGAGAGAGAGAGAGAGAGAGAGAGAGAGAGAGAGGCATAAAACAGAGGACAGACCTAAATGTAAGAGCTAGAACTATAAAGCCATTAAAGGAAAACACATGGCACAAGCAGTTTGGTGATGTAAGCAGCAGCAGTGATCTGTAAAACATAAATGCTCAAATTACAAAATGAAAATGCATACAAATCAGGTGTGCTGAATAGTTTTACATCAACTTGACACAAGCCAGAGTCACTGAGGAAAAGGGAACCTCATTTGAGCAAGTGTCCTCATCATCTTGGCCTGTGGATAAGTCCATGGTACATTTGCTTGATTGATGATAGATGTGGGAGCCCCCAGGTCATCTGAGCAGTACCCAGAGACTCTCTCATCTAGAGCCTTTGGGAGTTGCTCTTTTTCATTAACTCCTCTTACCTCTGCTGTCATTACAGTTTATCTGACGTATAAATGACCACTCAAAGCATTAATGCAATATTCTACATTCAGTTTCTAGTCAGACATTCATAACATTCTTTGGTTAACTGGCCAAGAAGCATAGCTCCCCACTTCTTAATCTCTGATTTTAACCTCATTAAAAATAATCCTTTAACCCCTATCTTAGTTAGGGTTTTACAGCTGTGAACAGACACCATAACTAAGGCAACTCATAAGGACAACATTTAATTGGGACTGGCTTACAGGTTCAGAGATTCAGTCCATTACCACCAAGATGGGAACATGGCAGTATCCAGGCAGGCACAGCACAGGAAGTGCTGAGAGTTCTACATCTTCATCTGAAGGCTGCTAGCAGAATATTCACTTTCCAGGCAGCTAGGACTAGGATATTAAAGCCCACACCCACAGTGACACACCTACTCCAACAAGGTTACACCTCCTAATTAAGTGCCACTCCCTGGACCAAGCATATTCAAACCATAGAAACCATAAACACCCATAGAAATGCTTCAAGGATTCACAGGGAGCCTTTCCTTCTTGCTAATATCTAAATGATATTGAAATATCATTATGAAGAATAAACTTCAGGTCAAATAATCACTGGTTATAGAGGAGTCATGCTCTCAACCTCACACTGCCATAAATAGTATCTCTTATTTGTGCATCCTTCCTCATTTTGTGTGTTCAGTCTATAACACTATTCTTCCTGGTAGAAACTTCTTAGAAACTTGATACAAGGGTGCTTCCTTTTGACAAAAAGGTGGAAACCCTTTTCAACTTAGGCTAAACAAAGAAACTAGAAGAAGGAAAACAAAATGCCCAGATTTGGATTTATATAACAATCTACAAACTCAGAAACCCTACTCAAGATTTAAATGAATGAAGCAGGAAAGAAATTAAAATAAGACAAGCTCTAAGATATTCTAAAGTTTCCATAAACTCCAGTCAAGCTGGCACAGGGAATGTGTGTATCTTATTTATTAAAGGCTATACCCCAAGCCACTAATCTAACATTTAAAAAAATAAGATACAGCTTAATAATAAAGAAATAATACAGCTGAATAAAAATTTACTGTGAGAAATAAAATCATGACATTTGAAGAAAAAATGATTGAATATGGAAGTTATTGTGTTAAATGAAGTATATCAAACTCTGAAAGACAAATACTATTTGTTCTTTTATATGCGGATCCTTGATTTTAACTTTAATATTCATTTGGAGAAAGGTGGGTATTGGTTATGAAACTAGGACGGAACCACAAGACTCAGGGTAAGAAGTCATAAAAGATGATTATGGATAGATAAAAAAGAGAATACATTTGACATGGAAACAGAAGGGCAGGTACAAGGAGAAGGAAGGGATGGAAAGGAGGGGCCAGCAAGAAGGGAGCACAGGACAGAGAGGGGACTGAGAAAGGAAGATCAACAAAACCAAATACCATAGTGAAATCCATTACTTGATGTGGCCAACAGCCTTGTCTAAGAAAGAAATATACACTGCTTCAGCAAAGAGGATTCTTCCCCTTGGGAGACTGAGGACAGGAGAAAGGATGTACACTGGGCTTTCCACATCAGGAAGTATCAGGAAGATGGGGCGTGCTGCCTCTTAAGACCTAGAAACAGTTCTGGCCCTATGTAGTTTTCTATCCACACTTCTTTGTCCTCACCATCCCTGGCAGTGTACTAGATAAACTTTCTAGTCTTTGTGAGCATGGTTTAACGATTATGTAGTATCTTTACTCCTGAATAAAAGTTGGCACTTGGACCCTTAGAGCCCTGGCACATGCTCTCCTGCATTCCCAGCCTTCCATGCAGAACACTTATATTTCAGCTTCCTCTTGTTTCATGAAATGAGCTCTGCTATGCATGGAAATTTTGTATTCTGGTTTCTTAAGAAAATTTAAAAAGAAGATATGTTAAAAAAAAAAAACCTCTCTAATATTTTAGTTGGCTATATTAAATTTCTAATTGTAGAAGAAATTTCCATCCATAAAAATAGTTTCTATTTATAAAGGCATCTCCTATTTAGGAGACTAACTTTACAAACAGAGAAAGATAGAAACTCAGATACTGACAAGCCTCACCTTTGAGAGTTTCTATCTTAACTAAACCTTTGCCTATGCTTTTCTTTGTTTCTGTAAATAAGTTCAGTTCCTTTTAAAATATAAATTGCCCTTCTTATCTTGCCAGAATCATGTGGGAGGGAGGCATTAAAATGACTTATTAAAAGATTAGCAGTCTATAGAAAAAAGTCAAAATCTGACAAATAAGATGTCTAAATGATAGTTGCATGTATATGTTTTGTCTCTATCTTCATGTGTCTATCTTTGTATGCATACACATGTGTTATATTTTTATATGTGCATTTGTGCCTGTGTGTTTCACATATGTTTGTGTATGTTCTGTCTACATAGTACCAGTTGGCTCAAAATTAAAGTGATATGGGACACAAAGACATAAAATAAAAGTAACTTCAAACATTTCTTACAGCAAGTCTACATCCTGTCTTTATAAATATCAACCATATTTCTTCCTTGAGAATATGAACTCCAATTTGCTTAGAAGATTTTTGTAGCTGACTTGAGAGAAATATAAAGAGACACATGTATCCCATCCTGCCCCCTGCTTCGGTGCTGAGACTATATTTACTTCAACCTATCGGCATTGTTTTTCTCATGCTGCAGTGTCTTAGTACTGTGAATGGTTAAATGGCATGGTGATTGGGTAAGTGCAATAGTTAGATAGGTTCAGCTTTTATACATAGAGCCTAGATCTTCCTTTAAGCCATACTGCTAACTTTAAAATATTATAAAGAATGCTTAAGAAATATAAAAACACTTCCCAGAACCACAACATTAATTATGAATTTGGTTATTAGCAAATTACTATACTCTTCTGAAAGAATAATTAGACTCTGCACCTAAGAACAACCTGAACTTGTCTTAATAGCAATGAGGTGAAAGATGCATGCGACAAATACGTCTTCACTAGTCCATCTAGGAATACCTGAGGCTGTGGGAATATGCATGGATGCAAACTGAAGGTCATGCATTTCTTCCCATAGAGAATATTACTCTTAGTAATATAAGGTAGAGAAAACAAACCAAATCATCAAATAACGCATTCTAAAACATGGAAACAAAAAACACATGGATCTTAGCATCTTATTTTGCTACCAAAACATTAACTTTGGAATTTCTAGCAAAGAAGACAGAAAGGAAGTGGGGAGAATTATCAGATTAAATAATTTTTAGCCCAAATTTTTCACTTTATTCATTTGACATAAATTTATTTTTTGTTTATAATGAGCTAAACTGCTTATCACTGAAGATAAAAAATCAGCTTAAGCCATTATTATGCTCCAACTTAGTTTTTTAAACTTCATAATGGTATAAAAGTAGTATGCATTCAATTAATATCTTACTAGGCTAGAAAGCTAAAATACTACACTCATCATCAATAAATATGAATTAGGATAGCAGCAGGGCCACACAGAGGAGCCTGACCTACAGACTCAGTATACAGTATTTCTAAGCTTCAACATTCAATAGGTTTTATGTATTTGATGCATTTTTAGCTTACACTAGTTTCAGCTTTCCATATTTTTAACAGGATACAACTCCTTCATAAACAAAGGAACATCTTTATACAAACAATGCACACAAAAAATACAAAAAAAAGCTATAATTCAGACTTAAACAAAGAATTGTTTATCCTGTCTATAAATATGTTCACTTAAGAAGAGGAAATTGAAAAATGAAAAAGTGGAGGAGGCAAATGACATTTTAACTAGACCTTGAAGAGCTAGCAGACAATTTGCTGTGGTCAATGGGACTCAGTATAAAATTATACCAGCTAATTTAGAGGTCTAGATACAAGTACATAATCCTTAGGAAGTAAGCCAGCCATTTCAGTCACTTTCCTATTACCCTCTGAATTAATGGTCCAAACTCATTCACCATATCTTAATCCAGCTATTTGCCAACATAGATGGCACAGCTTTCTGGAAATTAACTCCTTTGGAGATGCTGTGAGACAAGGTGGAAACCTACTAGTCCATGCATGCTAGATAATCAGAAGGTCTTGAACTCTTCGGATCATGACCATACAGAATTTGTTGTTTCTAAATAATCAGTAATAAGGGATGGACCTCGAGATCAAGAATAAAACCCCTGTATTATCATTAGGTGAATTGGCAATCTCTGAGAATGATGCCTCATAAGTCCAGGCACAGCCTACATGTGCACAGGCTAAACCAGAATGTGTACTTAGCACAAACATGACCTTAGGCTAACCACCTCTTTAGGTACAGACTACCACAGATTTAGTCTTCATGCTTCCTTAATCACAGCATTCATATTTTACCCAAAATGAGAAAAAAAATTGTTTTCCAATCTCCTTGGAAGGCAGCCACTGAGATTTAACTGAAATAAGTGGGTAGAGTGTCTGTGAAGAATTGGTACCATTTGTATTCTCATTAATATTTGCTACTTATCGCCTTCTGCTCCAGGCAAAAGTAACAGCTTGTGGATCTGTTGCCTGTAGGTGTTCAAGGGTCATAATCTTGAAAGATTTGGGATATGAAAGAAATTCTTGAAGTAGAAGAACCAAGATAAATCATATTCTTGATTGAACTGTATAAAAAGAACTCAATACAGCTACATAACAAGTTCTGGAACAACCTGGGCAACCTGAGACCTACTCTCACACACAACACAAAAACTATCTTAAAAGGGCATTTTGAGCCTAGAAGTATAATAGCCAATGATTTATAATTAGATAAGCTGAACTCAACAAGTAATAAAAGAGGCTTATACTGAAAACTACAAAATATTACTAAGAAAACTGAATATTACTAAAAAAACTTGACAAGAGGAGATTTTAACATTTTACATTTAACATTTTAGTTGGTGCTTTGAAATCTCAACCAAAATCCAAGAAGAATTAAAAAAAAAACGACAAGAAGACATTAAAATATCTGCAAAGAACCTAGAATAGCAATATACATTTTCCCCAAAGGAAATAAAACTGTTGAAAGATTTATACTAATTGGTTTTGGACTTTAATGAAGCTTTGTTAATCCAAGCAGCTTGGTATTAGCATGAGGGCAACATAGTTACACATGGGACAAGAAGAACTCCAGAAATTACTTCTACTTTTGTGGTCAGCAGGTTTTTAACAAAATCATACAGTAATTCAATATGTAATTTCAGTCTTTGTACTAAATGGCATTGGACCCATTAGATAATGATACAGGAAGTCTTACCACCCACCATTCGCACACAAATAATTCCAGTGGATAACTGTAACTTTAATTTTTTTCAACACCTATTTTTAGTGATGGTTCTTGAAAGCTTTAACCTCCCTTTAGCCCACCGCCCAGCAGAGGTCATGGCAAAGAAAGAATAAGGGAGAAGTGGGCCTGTTTAGAAATGGTTCTTTGGAGCATCTCCCATCTGTGTTGTCTGGAAATCTGCAGTTCGGTTACCGGGTTAGTAAAGGCAGCTTAGTCTACTCTCGAACACTTCACAGATGCACTGGCAGTACAGTTAGGCAGAGTCAGGACAGCGGACATGACTCAGCATAGTGGCATGACCTAGCAGTAACGGCCAGGCCTCAGCCTTGGCACAAGTCAGCAGGAGGAACCAGGAGGAACGCCTGCTATGCTTCTCTCTTTGAAGCAAAGATCAGCGAAGACGCAAGACAGCAAGCATTGCACAGCGGCTCTATAAGACTTTGGGTGCATTTCTCTGTATGGAGTCCCGGCAAAAAGAGCACAGCTATGTAATGTAAGGTAGACCAGTACATGTGTCTCTTTAACGAAGAACCCTTTACTACATGTCCCTTCCTGTGCTTGCTTTAGCAGAACATCCTTTCACTTTATGTCCACTTCAGGAAATTTTCCTTCAAGAGTCAGCCTTAGCCTTTAACCTGTGTCTACTTCAGGAAAACACTCCTTCACCCAACACCACCCAACACAGCTGACTTTCCAAAGAACCCTTAAGATTCCACTTCAGATGACAGCTCCACTGGTAAAATATGAACTATAGAACTTCCAGAGGAGAATATATCTACCACCCTCCCCAAAAAAATATTTAAAATACATTTGGTCTTCAAATACTGCTTTGAAATGAAAGCACAAGCCACATGGTGAGACAAAATATTTGCAACTATCACACACACAAAGACACTAAGCTAAAAGTAGGCAAAATGGAATACGTAAACAGTCAATAAACAAAAGGCAGTTCAAATCCAAACCCCAAAACATGGCACTGCTATACTAAGCACTGTTGAAGCTGCAGACTGTAGTCATTCTGCTGGGCTGTCTGAGAAAGAACGAGAAGTTATGTCAAAAGCAACAGAAACCTACCTAGGATGGGAAGATAAGGGTCTGAGATACTTCAGTTTCTCTGTAAGCTCCATGCTTCTCATTCACACAGCATTATTCCTATGTGAAACCTACAGCCCAAATTTTATCTTTTTGTGAGAACTCCAGTCAAACTGAAGATCTCGCTGCATCTAAATACAACTGTAATCGTTCTTTTAGAGCCTGTCACATTCTGGGGACAGGTCTTGAACATATGTACTCTGTGGGTATACAACTCAACCTATGTCACAGAATAGAGAAACATCACTGCTTATGGGTCACTTGAGACACTCCATCAAAAAAGTCCTCGAAAATGAATTATATATTCAACATCTGTAATATGCATTTCTAGAGACATATAGACAAATGTCTACACCAAAGCTTGAATGCTGATGACCTAAACCACAATAGCCCAACACTGATACTCAGATAACTATCAGCAGGTGAGAAACAAAATGTAATATATCCATATAATGCCAAAGTGTTCAATACAAATGAGAAAAGGACTCCATGATAGTTTACAGACTCACAACGCTGGTGGTCTCTGAAAAGTGGTAATGGGGAAAAAAGGCTGAACATAAATCCTATGCAATTGAAAATATGGAAAAATCAAACTGTAATGACAGAAAGCAAATCCAGTGATATCAGAAGCAAAAGCTTGGGTTTTGGAGTGACCTTGAGTGTCATGAGGGAATTTTCTGTAGGATGTAAGTGTTCTGAACCGTGGTAGTAGAATTGGTTTCAGCAGTGTTCATATTGATCAAAACTCGTGAAATAATCATAGCCTATTAAATGTGGATTATACTTCAATAAGTCTATTCAAAGATAATAGCACAATTAAAAATATTTAGAATTAAATAAAAGATGGGCTGATAACCCTATATGCACAGCAATAATCAAGCTATTTAGTCTATGTGGATTGAGACATCTACTGCAGTGGGATTGTTAGTAGATCTGACAGATCTTTTTATCTGGCTAGATCTCAATACTCTATGTTTGATCCTTAATCTCCTCGATTATCTGATCTATAATGCATGCTTTGTGGTGTGGCCTTGTGAGTTTTAGGAAACAGACACATTATACACAAAGACAAATATTTTCTCAGTTGTACTCATACCATTACCATGATGCTTTCAAAAATGGCCATTTAGAAGTAATACTTTAGTTACCTTATCAGGGCAAGATGAAATATATACAGTTGGAAGACAGAGACAGGGCCCTGAGGTGGAGGACAGCCTGGGTTATAAAATGATACCTTAACTCAAAGATTTAAAAGGTAAAGTATAGATGGCTATTCTCTACAGAGAGCATCAGAATTCTTTATGATTCTTGAGTAACCATTTAGTTTATCTCTCTGTCAAAATTAAAGTTGGTAAAACTGAAAATTTATAATTGTATCATTAGGATCCCATTTGACCACAAAAGATAGTACTCAATTAAAGAACATAATTGTCTCTACCAAAGCCAAAATTATTAACAATGTGTTTCAATTGTATTTACTTATCTGGTTGATCTATCTAAAATAAGTTACATAATATTGTCATATAACCAAGCATTGACTGTTTTCAAACCCTGCTGAACTCACTCACTCTGTACTCTCTGCATTGTCCTGTACTCTCTGGCCTCCTTCTACCAAGAGCCACAAGAAGCGAAATTTCAGAAAATACTTACCTGTTTGTGCTTCTGCCGAAGTCACAAAGTATGCCTTAGTCTAAGAAAGATGGGAAACATTCAATAAGAGTGGACTCTAGGGGTAGAAAAAAATGGCTCCGTGGGTAAGAGCTTGGGCAGAGCAAGCACGAAGGCCGAAATTCAGTTCCTAAGCATCCACAGGGCCCTGTGGCCCTTGTAGCTCAGCTGCTGAGAAGGAATGAGCATGAAGCGGGAAGACTCGCTGGAGCATGCCAGCCTAGCAGAGAAAACAGCTCGCACCAGGTTAAGTGAGAGACCTTGTTTCAAGGCATAATAAAGGATTGAGGAGGACATCTGTGAATGCATACAACACACACACACACACACACACACACACACACACACACACACACACACACACGATCAGCCAAATGCAAAACCCTTCATTATATTACACCAATTGAGGCCAAAAAGGATTCCTAATTCACCACTGCACATACCATGAATGTGATAGAGTCTTCCTCACGCATTGTGAATTTGTGGGAACTAGTTCATTACCTGGTATTACTCTGAAGACAGATAACAGTTTACCACACTCAATTTGTAATTTCTTCTAAAAAATACTTTTTTGTTTTGTTCTTCTTTTTTTATTGGTTATTTTGCTTACCTACATTTCAAATGTTATCCCCCTTCCCAGTTTCTCCTCCATAAACCCCCAACCCCTTCCCCTCCCCCCCTGCTTCTATGATGGTGTTCCCCCCGACCCCGACCCAGTCCTGCCTCAGTGCCCTAACCCTCCCCTACATTGGGTCATCCTCCACAGGGCCAAGGGGCTCCCCTCCCATTGCTGCCCCATAAGTCATGTCTGTATCTTTGCAGCTATTGTTTGGAAAACAGGAAGCAGCCTTTGTTATTGTATTAAATTGCTTCCCGTTTGTTGTGATAAAACACTGACTTGAAACAACTTGAGAAAGAGAGCATTTATAAGAATTAGTTCAGCACTGAGGGAAATCAAGGCAGGAACTCAAGGGAGGAAGAACTGGAGGCCGGACCTGAAGCAGAGAATGGAGGAAAGAGGCTTACTGGCTCACTTCCTGTCACTTGCTCACCTTGTTTTCTTGTACTGTTCGGGACCACCTTGCTCAGAGGAGGCACTGCTCTCAGTAGTCTGGGCTCCCATCATGACTATAGTCCTGCACCCATCACGAGTATAGAAATGTTCCACACTCATGCCCACAGACTATCTGAGGGAGGAAATTCCTCAGCTGAGGTTCCCTCTTCCCAAGCAGCTCCAGGTTGGGTCAAGTTGACAAAAACTGATCAGTGTAGTCATCTTAAATAGTGTTAGCCCACATCTGTTAACCAGCAGTAGAATATTAAAAACTTTAAAGCGAAAAATTAGTATTGTATTTATAGAAGCATCATCCATCTTCACCCTCCTGTTGTTTGGGAATTTTATAGCACCTCACACATGCTAAAATTGCTTTGTTTTGACTTTGAAATGTGGTTGGATACACTTCAAATGGATTTGGGGCAGCCATTAAGCTCTGATATTATTCTGCTTCTGAATCTTACACTTTGCAGTTCACTGGATTTTAAGACCGAATTGAGGAGATTCTAAGATTTAATGGAAGAAAGATGATATGTAGGAAGTTAATGAAATGCTAATTGTGGCTGACAGGTTTGCTCTTCTATGATAGTGATACAGATTCCAGGAAAATATGAATGTACCCACAGTCACCGCTGTGGTTCACCTCCAAGACCTCTCTTCTTGCTCTTTCACAGATTTTCACATTAGCATCATTTTTTAAGGACGTACATTGTAAAGTTTTATTGAGTAGAAAATATTTAAATCTAAACCATCACATAGATGACTGGAGGTATCTTAGGGTTTTATTGCTGGGAAGAGACACCACGACCAAGGCAACTCTTATAAAGAAAAACATCTCATTGGGGCTGGCTTATAGTTTCAGAGGTTTAGTCCATTATCATCATGGCAAGACGCATGGTAGCATGAAAGCAGACATGGGGTTGGGGTGTTCTATATATCTTAATCCAAAGGCAGCCAGGAGGAGACTCAATGTGTTTTACACTGGGTGTATTTTGAGTATATATATATATATATATATATATATATATATATATATATATATCCTCAAAACCCTACCTTCAAAATGGCACCCTTCCTCTAATAAGGCCACACCTCCTGATAGCGCCACTCTTTATGAACAAGCATTCAAACACATGAATTTATGGATGCCAAACCTATTGAAACCACTACAGAGGTAAGCTAGAGAACCTGACTTCAAAATCTTTGCTATGCCACTTACTAGATATATAGCATCTTAAAGCCCATCTTAAGTCTTAATGGCACCATCTACAGCAATGGAGAAGTAAGCATAAGATCATGCTGCTGTGGGAGCTAATTTGTGCACACTGCTCATTAGAAACTGACCACAGAGTCATCTTCCCTGCTCCCTGCACAGAGCTCAGCAAGTCTTTAGCTCCATTTATCTTTTGATGCAGATGATGAGTCAAAGCTATTTATTTCTCTTTTTGGCAGAAACTTTCATAGTTATAAATACTTAACTGAAAAAAATAGTCCCAGAAATGAATATAAATGAAAGGGTCAAAGAGAAAAGTGAAGCAGAGCCTGCTAATTAGGGGAATTATTAAGCTAAGGTTGAATGAACCTGTTGGTATAAGTGTTCATCAGGAAAAACATCATCCTCACAGAGTATATAAAACATTATCCCCTTAATATAAAAAAAATTAGATGATACATGTTGGCTAAGACAGCATCCTCAAAGACAGGTAAGTATCCAAAAAGTGAAATAAATATTTCTAAATTAATGCCTTGGTTTTTTAAATTGGGATACTAAAGAGGAGTTAATGTCAAAAATCTTCATTCAGATAATGTCTGAATATATCAAGCATGAATATCTTTTTTCTTTCAAATAAAATCTCACTTTTTCAAAACAGCAAAATATTTTAATATTTCCACATGGAAACATTTTCCATTTGGTTTCCATGGCAAAACATCACTGAATACCGTCTAAAGCTCCTGTTTTGTTCCCTTTTCTTGATGTAACAATATCCCAGCATAATCAATCACATGACAACTTTCTCTTGATTTTGATAATTAGTTTTGTAACACTGTTCGTTGTTTGCATTTTGGTTTTTTTCTTACTTTGGGACTACATACATATAGTAGGTTTACTTCATCAGTCCACACATATTCCAGTTTTATATATCCTTTCTCAATTAATTAAATGAAAGTAAACTCCTTTATAACTTCAAATTTTGAATTTTATACTATCATTTGTCAAACTGACTGCTGTGGTTATAACATGTCACACACTGTTGTGATTATAACTGCTCCAGATAGAAGAAATTCATTCATAAAAAAGCACTTCTTGCTCTAAGAGAGGCAACCCAATAAGTGGTAAGACAAAACCATAAGCAAATACTCATTCCAGCAACATATATTTTAGTATGACCTATGCTTTGAAGAAAATTAAACAATAAAATCAGAAAACTGAATTCAATAAAAGTTAAAATTCAGAAGCCCTAAGGGAGACTCTACTATTGTTGTTTGGCCCTGGTCAGAGGCTTCTTTATGCAGTGGTCAGCAGTCAGTGGAGAAATGAATCATTTCTAAGAGAATAAGAGGCAGTCAACCATAAATAGGAATCTATATTAATCACACACACACACACACACACACACACACACACACACATACACACACACACAAACCATCTTGAAAGAGAAAGCAAAAGTAATAAAAATTTGAAGATGGGGAGGGATGTTTTGGAAATCTTCTGGGCACGACATGGCTATACAATCATAATCTCATAGCAGACATAGTCACTGGCACAAGATCAACACAAGGTCAAGCCAGCCAAAATTCCATCAGAGTTCCATTAAGTAATTTCCAAGGTCCCAATCCTTATTGATGAGCTACTAGCAGTGAATAGAGGAGGATCATTGTTTATTGAAGAAATGCCCATGGGTAGATTGTCTATGCTCCAATATACAGCCCCGCACCGATGTGCATATGAGAAGCATTGACTTTAGTGAGTTATTTAAAAAATGCACCTGGGCTTTGTCATTTTGGTAGTGTTCGAGAGGAAACGGAGGGGAGAGATAGGGGGTAAATCTGAACATATTCATTATGCACGTATGAAATACTCAAAAAAGACATTCTTCAATGAATAAATATTTAAGCAATAACGACAGTGTTGATACGCAGATGAACTCAGAGACTGTGACAGCAAGCACAAGACTGACACAAGCTCAAACCAGGCTAAAGACCAACACTGAGAAGGGAAAGTGGATATGAAGCTCTACCCCAACTAAGAAGCTATTTGCAACTGATACCTGCTGGGAAAGGGAAAATTAATTCTCACCAGTGAAATATCAGGTGCTTAAATTTGTTTTATAGTTAGAAGGAGAGTACAGAGTTCATCCTTACTGAAACAAGTGGCGAACCAACGTGTTATGCATTAAAGTTTGGAAGTTTTTCAGCCTGAAAAAGTTTTACTTTCTAAGTAAAAGGGGCACAGAGCCATGTAGAGTCACGTGATGGCCGAAGACCAGGAACCTTAAACAACGGAACAGAGGTGGAGTCTGCTCACAGACACTAGGTCCCCTGCTGTGAAAAGAACAGCCTGCTCCAAAGTCACAAAAATGTTAGAAAATGGAAGCTGCCTGCTTCCTTAGATGTTGATTAGAGTACCGGTTATTTAAAAGTCTGGTTTATTTGCTTTTAGAATACTATATACAGAGTTTGTCCGAATCGCGTGGGGAATTTCGCCCACAATTCGGAACTAGGTAGAAATAAATAAAAGTCTGTAACATTAGGCAGAGTGAATACAGACATATATTATAGAAGTTACTAATAAAAAGTCTGACGCTCCGGGTAGAGAGCTTTACAGATGGACGGATTTTAAGCTAAAATCTTAGTTTGACAAGTTGCTTACTTCTTACTGGTATTGGTATTTCTAAAAAATGTGATTAAATTGTTTTATAAATTAACCCGCTAATGCCATATGGCTCGACGATGCCAGCTAGAGAGGGTTTGTGATTATTTTCGATACTTACCACATCAGGAGGCTCATATCCTCTTAACGTGGGTTCCACAGGAATTTTGGGTTAATTTCCTGGCATGACAGATTAGAAAAGCCTAAACTCATACAGTATTGTTTAGCTTACATCTTTTTAAAATTGTTTTAATTTTCAGAATGGGCATGATTTTGAGTCTTGTGATTATATTATTTCTCTGGGAGAGAGTGCAAGATACAAGCTCTTCTGGTTCCAGACTAAAGAACCAGAAGGAAAAGGTTTTGTCATTTGGGGGAAAGGTTTTGTCTTTGTGTTTTTATGAAGGGTGATTAGGCTTTGGACACGTTCCAGAGTTATGCTGACTAGATTTGATAAAGATAACCCTTCTGAAAAATTAAATTCAAGAGAATCAAACAAAAAGATATCTTGAATCTAAGCTCTTGTTTTGAGAATTACATATTGCAGAATGTACAGCTCGGTGAGGCTCATCGTCAGAGTGCTGAAGTGGGCTGCTTCGATTCCTGATCTCAAGGGCTTTCTTTCAGCCAGGTACAGTCAAGACAGACATCAGGCTACAACTCCCTCATTTTCCCTACTCCTGCCTCCAAGGATATCTAAACACCCACATAGAGCTTGAAGAAGTTATTGAAGAGACATCACCCTGGTTCCCTAAACTTTGGGAGGCTAAAAGTGGTTATTCTAGGGTTGTCTTTCTAGAGAATTTGGAAATGGTCACAATTTAATAAAAAGGAATTAGCTAGAATTGATTGTACAGCCATAATCTCATTTGGTAGAAATCCTTATATTTGTTACTAAGCTAAAGTTAAAATCTTTTACATTGGTACAGAATTTGATACAAGTTTAGATTTTCTTTGATATAAATTTCTTATCTATTTAAAATTAATATTGTTATTCTCATGTATAGGCACTGTGCCTTACAACACATTTAAGTATTCAAGGCTTATACCCAGTCAGTCATTTACTGCTATTAAAAAACTAATCTGAGATGATTGAACATGTGAGTTAAGGGCCAAATAGCAAATTCATGGCTCTAAGTTTGTTGTTAGAGTGCTTTCAAGATAATTTATTAAGGACGATGGTCCAGATTACTTACATAGTTAGATGGTTTTCAAAAACATCAGAAATCCACAAAATATGATACTTATTGCTATTTATCATTTGTTGAGACATGTCTGCTCCTAATGGCTCCCCTTTGGTAGATTTAAAGAAGAATTTGAACATCTCCACCTCTAGGTAAGGGGATGTATTATGGTAATTCACTAGGCAAGAATTGTCTCCATTCATCTACAGACTAAATACTGTCCAGAAAAGGATACCTCACAGAATAAGTTGACTGATAATTTCTGCCAAGCCAGAGTGATCAGCCCTTCTAAATTCTGTGTTTCAAAAGTCTGTCAGATGATCCTAGGAAGAAGGTTGAAG
This sequence comes from Rattus rattus, assembly GCF_011064425.1. Classification (NCBI taxonomy): domain Eukaryota; kingdom Metazoa; phylum Chordata; class Mammalia; order Rodentia; family Muridae; genus Rattus; species Rattus rattus. The sequence goes on along the minus strand of NC_046160.1, from coordinate 79,242,718 downwards.
ACTTGCTCTCACGTGTTGCTAACAGGGGACTGCGCAATTAGAAAATTGTCTCTACAACCAGTCTCAGTTCTAGAAGCCATGTTAAGCTTCGTATATTTACAGATATATCAGTCATTCTCAGATAGTCTCATAGCCTACCCAGGCTGCTTAACTTTGAGAGTACATATTTAATTAGAGTTATCAGATAGTATATAAGCCAGCCAGGATATAATGTGTATTTTAAGTCTTTCTTAAGCTCGGATAACTAAATGTACTGTTTCACTGATAAAATGTTAAACTGAGTGTTAGGTATATTTTATACTTTTAAATTATAAAATAATAATAGTTGTGCTCAGCTCATATTTGAGAGAAAAGGTTTTTTTTTTTTTAATTAGACCGAAAGGGTGAAGTATAGGTTGACGTCATTATGAAGGTGAAGGCAGAAAAGATAAAATGAGGCCTATCATTGGACAAGAAGTAAGGGAGACAGGAACAGAGGTTTTAGAAGGCTGAGAGAAGACCAGAGAGGTGGCTGGAGTGAGAAGAAAGGAGCTGGGAGAATATGGAGGCCCATGTATCTACATAGATACAGATGGCTATGATTATTTTTAAGGGATGGGTGTGTACAGGATTTTGTGCTGTCTAGATGGGAAAATTATATCTTATCAATTGAACAGAGGCGTGGTGTGTTCTTTCATGTGGTGACTTAATTGAGTTCAAGAGAGGGTATGCACTATCCCACCATGGAATTGGGATGTGTTTGTCCGGCACGGTAACAACTCATCCTGGGAACTAGATAGGTAGATAGATTGCTGTTGGGCTCAGAGAGAGGCCTTCGGCAGTGTGGTATGGGATGGAGCTGAGTGAGGGCAGGGTGCTATGCTGGAAAGGGTGGACCCCCCCCCCAGGTCAGAGGGAGTCCAGGAAAGAAAGTATAGGAGCGGTACGTGCACGGTACGGGAGCTGGTCGTGCACCTTCTTTATTTTTTACCACAACAGACCTGTGTCCAAAAGTGATAAATCAACACAAAATAGACTCCGTGTGTGTGTGTGTGTGTGTGTGTGTGTGTGTGTGTGTGTGTGTGTGTGTGTGTGTGTGCTTTTTGTTTTATTTTGTTTGAGTAATTTTTTTGTCTTATTGAGTTTGGATTGGTTGGTTTGTTTTGAATTTAATTTTGGGTTTCTTTTCAAGAGAGAGAAACATGGAGTTGGGTATGTTCAGAGGTGGAGTAGATCTGGGAGGAATTGTAGTGGGGAGAATACAATCAAACTGTATTTTATGAAAAAATTTAAAGAGAAAAGAAAAATAAAAAATGTTTTGAACAGAGTTCGTTTTGTAAAAATTATATAGGATGAGATGAGTTGTCACTGAGAGAAATTTATGAAATTGGTACAAGTGTGCTGTGAGTTTGGCTCGGAAGGAAAGAGTGTGGACAATAAGAAGTAAACTGAGTGCATGTCTTTACTTCTGAGGAGGGGAGCTGACAGGGTCAGCATAGTGCTGGCGAAAATAATCAGCACTGGCTCTGGGTTTAGCTTTAGAAAGAGATGTAGAGGCCCCAGCAACAGAGTTAGCACACTACAGAGGAGGAGGAGCAAGCCTAAAAACAGTCTCACTCTGGGTCACTTCATCTGTGAGACAGCAAATAGCCAGCTAAGTTTAGATGTCAAGGAAACAGCTGAAAATTCAAACCTGGCAGAGAAATCAAGCCATGAGGAAACTTACATTAAGGAATCATTGCCATATAGGTAGCCTGTGAATTATTCAGAATTTTGCCTCTCCTGCTCTTAGAATTAAGATTCATATTTGCTTAACCTTTACAGGTTAATAATATTTTTAAATAGCTTCCCAGTTAGGGAAAATAAATGTCATATCAGTTTATTTGGACTGCCTTGCCAGAAATGAGTGCAGAAGCAGAAACCAAGGGTCTCCCAGGTTGGTTACATTCACACAGCACAGAAGAGACTCAAGTGCCCACACAGGGCCTGGGGATTAGGGCAGCCACAGAAGGCAGCTGTAGGCCAACACTCCCATTGTGGCTTTTGAGGGTAATGAAAAGGTGAAGGAGGTTACAGATTAACAAATTGGAACAGCCTCCGTGTGCCTTTGGGGCTGATGAGCTATTCTGCTGTGGTTTGGAACCTGGCCTGGGTCACTGAGAGCATGGAGAAGACCTTGAGCTAGCTAGTCTCAATGCTGGGTCAAAATAGCACTTTACAAAACTGCATTATATGTGTTATTACAACTAATACATTCAATAGACAGGTAATCAATTCCATTGAAATTACTTTACGATCTGAGGAGATGGGTTTAAAATGTCTGGGAGAGAGTAAAGACGAGACAAATTTGTGTGCAGGAAAAGCAGAGGAGAATGTGAAGCAGACACCACTAAAATGCGTTGGTGTGAACCCAGTTATTTTCGATGTTTTCTATCACTGGGAAGACTTCATTTCCCTATTTTCCCCTCAAAAGTTCTTGAGTCACCATTGTTTAAGCACTTCTAAACATAAAAGTAAAAGAAAATATGTATAGATTGGAGGATTTTTATTTCCTTTTACAAATTTTCTGCATGCAAACAAAATAACAACAACAACCCTAACTTCTAAACATTAAGGGAGTTTAAAAATGTGCTTAAGTGAAAGGTCCTATTTTCAATCTCAGCAGGGGCAGATCAAGCGCTTACACACCTTTTCTTAGTTTGGAGACCTCTTAAGAACGTCGTAATCACATCAGTGATGGTTTTTAGCCAAGTGAAGCCATCATTTCTTTCACATAAAAAGAAAAAAAACTATAGTAAGCCAGGTAGTGATAGCACATCCCTTTAGACCCAGCATCAGGGGCAGAGGCAGACAAATCTCTGAATTCAAGGTCAGCCTGATCTGCAGAGTGAGTTACAGGACAGAAAACCCATCTAGATAAACAAAATCAATAACTACAAAAATAACTCTAGAAATTATTAATATGATCATTGTACACGATGACCAAAAGTTCAGTTAGGACAAGATGATCGAGCAACTTGTTTGGGAAACGTCGATCCCAGAGATGACTAAGAAGCATTAGGACAAAGGCCTCTTTGTTGAGATGCTGCTACGGTATGCTTCCACCCTGAGCTTATTTACACCAGGAGAACTGACTGCTACTCCACAGATCTTCTTATAAATTTTCTGTTTGCACAGAGCTACAGGAAAACTCCCAGGGAATCTCAACTAGGCAAGATTTCTAACTCAATTCCTAGCTGGGAATGTTGGCCGACTAAACACCTGAACTTGCATACCTGTCGTAGACTACTAGAGAGACGTGCGTTCTTCCATCTCAGATCAAACACCAGAGTGAGACAATTAAAGGTGACATTCTCAAACCTCTGCCCTATTCACATATTACTGTAGATCACGGTTCATACATGACTGCAAAAAGCCCTCAGTCCCAGTGAATGCTCATAGCACAAAGGAAATAGGCAAAGGCTGAAGAATTCTGTTCTTCATACTGTATGAATCGGCAACAACACCCCAGGATAAATCCCCTTCAGAACAGGAACTAAATAAAATTCTGCTGGGTTTTTTTTTTTTTTGTGATCTTATTTTCATTTTCTTCATTATTATTGTTTGAGTCACCTTGATTACTGCTAGAGTGGAAACTCATCAGGAGAAAATACGGAGTGCATTCTGCTAATTCTCTGCAATACACCTCTCTAATGGCTTCCTAAGTCCGCAGGGACAGAGTAAGGTAAATGTAAGACAAAAGTAATTTTTCCCCAATTTACAGCTCTCACCTCACTGAGGCTGCTCTCCATCGATCTTCCTTAATCACATGGGAAGAATGCTCAATAAAGGCTTACCCTCCGCTCTTCTTAAATAATACCAATTGCCTTAATTAGCCAGCACTATAAATAGTCCTCTGCTTATTTGTGAGATACTCATAGCCTCTGTGATTCAGAGACGTGGTACTGACAGTAAGCTGTACAGTTCATAAGAATGTTCATAGCTCAGCTTTAAAAAGTCAAATACAAACTCTTCTGGAATTTGATATTTTAAACCGAACAATGTTCTAAGAAGCATATTACAGCTATTGTAGGCCCCAAACTCTAATTTTTGTCAGGAAAATGTGCTCTGATTTCCAGGTGGCAACCTTATAGATAGTGTTGATGTGTAACGTATTTACAGACTAGGGGCGTCCACATCCTGACCTGTACTATTCAGTGAAATTCCCAGAGTTAAAATCACATACAAGGACACAGCACCTATAATTCTCACTCTCTAACCCTCCCTTGGGTCTACACTACTAAACTCTCCACGTTCTTTATCTAAGACTGCACAACCTGCTTGGGAGAATGCTGGCTGATCAAAAGGCAAAGAAGCTAATATTTAAGTTTAACTCGGGTGGAAAGAAAAAGAGCAATTACAGCCATTCAAAGATGACAAATACAGTAATGTATACCAAAATTTAAGCTACAGAAATGTTATGTGTCAAAACCAGGAACAAACAGCTGAGATGCCTGTTAACACATCAGAGCCAGAGACACGGTGGCTGCCACATTCTTCCCCCCACACCCCTACATCCCTAGCTGTGACAGGTCCTCCTGGCTCGCATACCCCACCCTCTACTCTGAAATTTTTCCAGCCTAGAGGCTGCATTGTCCTCCCTCTAGCTGCTCTTCCCTATATAACCCTATATAGCAATTTTGGTTATGAAGCCCTTTTAAACTTTGACTTTTTTTGGACTCCTGGCTTCTTAGATCCTGGCTTTCACCTCTCCCCCCACCCCAACATTTTCCTTCTATAGTCTGGCTCAGTATTTTGGTCATGTCCACTCTGGACTCTCCCAGATATCTCTGTCTCTAGCTATATTCTCCCTCACATCTATGATAATCCTCTACCCCACCATACCAAAGAGCAGTCATGTCCTCCTTTTTTCATTCTGTAAGTATGTACGACTATCCTATTAGATAAGACTATTTCCCAGATTTACTATATCCAGAGATCACAAACTCAAAATGGCATTGTAAACAGAAACAAGGGTGGAGATTAAGAAAGACAAAGCAAGACAGAGAACAAATAAGTCCAATACATGAACAAAGAAAACGAACAAGAGACCCAGAGACAGAGAAATGAGGAGACAGATGATAAGATAAGTTGAGGATCTCTGAACAGAAACACAAAGGTAGATAGTAATAGCTTAATAGAAAATGATCAATATCTCATATTAAAACTCACGAAATATGTATTCCTAAAGTAAAGCAAATATATTTCTGGAAGACGCGGCTTATAAAGTAATATACTTGCATAACTGTGTGCATAAAATCTGCCATATCTCTTAAGGCTGGCATTACAAAGATCTACGCAAGTAATTTGTCAGAAAATGCATCCTGGTAACATAAATATATATTAAAATTAATATCTTCTGTCAAACATAAACTTCGTAAAATTCCTTTCCATCCAGTATATGTGTTTTTCTGAACTTGTTCCAGGCTCATTTATGTTCCTTCTATCCAGAATCTTCCACAAAGTTAAAAATGAGGATGATAATAACAAAAAAAAAACAAAAAACAAACAAACAAAAAAAACCAGTCTCATCTCCTGTCAGCCATACCTAGGGTTCTTTAGAATCAGCACACAGAACCCCACCTTCACTAAGTGAACTATAAGCATTCTCTAGACAAAGAAACAATGAACAATTAATTCAAAATTTAATAACTATATCCTAAGTTTAAATGCTAAGTGTATGTTGTGCATATGTGTTTATGAATGTTCATTTGTATGACAGTGTAAGGATGCATGTGTACATGTGTGTGAGTGCATGTAGAAGCCAGAGGTCAGCCTCAGGCTGGTTCCTCAGGTCCCAACAACCTTCTTTACTGTGTTGTGCTGTGCTGTGCTGTGTAGGAGACAGTGTCGCTCACTAACATGCAACTTAGCAAGCAGGCTAAGCACTGAGATTACAAAACATAAGCCAGGAAACCTGCTTTTTTGCTTTTATGTAAAATTTGGGGGTCAAACTCAGGTCTTTTGCTTGCAAGACACTCTACTTAGCTATCTCCCCAGACTATTAACTGTTCTTCAGATGGCCTTTCTAGTTTCAGTATAAGTATATAGGGTAAAGGTGACTTTTATTTAATAAAGTCTAAATATCGATATAAATAACTATTTGCTTAGTTTATATCACAGATATAGACTGAACGTAGTAACACCATGTCGCAATCACAACATGCTAGAATGAACTAGACAAGATTCTTGTAGCAATAGCGTTAACATTGAGACAGGGTCAGAGTCAGAATCAAGGCTATTTCTATACCATGTACATTTCTGTGCTATACCAAGTAAAGAGAATTTGTTCTTTTTATTATTACTATTTTCTTTTTTATTTTCTTTTTCTGTTCTTTCATTGGATATTTTCTTTATTAACATTTCAAATGTTATCCCCCTTCCCCATCTCCTTATCCCATTCCCCCACCCATGCTTTCTTGAGAGTGCACCCAACCCACCCACCCATCCACTCGCTCCTGCCTCCTTATCCTGGCATTCCCCTATACTGGGGCATCCAGACATCACAAGACCGAGAACCTCCCCTCCCATTGATGACCCACAAGGTCCATTCTCTGCTACATATGCATATGGAGCCATGGGTTGCTCCATGTGTACTCTGTGGTTGATGGCTTAGTCCCTGGGAGCTCTGGGGTGTCTGATTGGTTATATTGTTTGTCCTATGGGGTTGCAAACCCCCTCAGTTAGCTCAATTCTTTATCTAACTCCACCATTGGGGTCCCCATTCTCAGTTCAATGGTTGGCTGTGAGCATCTGCCTCTGTATTTGTCAGGCTCTCGCAGAGCCTCTCAAGAGACAGCTATATCAGGCTCCTGTCAGCTGGCACTTCTTGGCATCAGCAATATTGTCTGGGTTTGGTGGCTGTGTTTGTGCTGGATCCCCAGGTGTGGCCGACTCTGATTGGCCGTTCCCTCAGCCTCTGCTCCACAATTTGTCTCTGTCTTTCCTCCTGTGAGTATTTTTGTTCCTTCTAAGGACTGAAGCATCCACACTTTGGCCTTCCTTCTTCTTGAGCTTCGTGTGGTTTGTGAATTGTATCTCCGATATTCCAAGCTTTGGGGCTAATATCCACTTACCAGTGACTGCATACCATGTGTGTGTTCTTTTGTGAGTGGGTTACCTCATTCAGGATGATATTTTCTCAATCCATCCATTTGCCTATGAATTTCATGAAGTCATTGCTTTTAATAGGTGAGTAGTACTCCATTGTATAAATGTACCGTATTTTCTGTATCCATTTTTCCTCAGCCTGTTTATCCTTTGAGTAGAGGAAGTCTACCTATTTGTTTGAGTTAATTTTATACCCAACCACTTTGCTGAAGTTGTTTATCAGGCTCAGTAGTTCTCTGGTAAACTTTTGGTATCACTTAAGTATACTATTATATCATCTGCAAATAGTAACATTTTGACTTCTTCCTTTCCAATCTGTATCACTTTGACCTCCTTTTATTGTCTGATTGCTCTGGCTAGGACTTCAAGTACTATACTGAATAGGTAGGGAGAGAGTGGGCAGCTTGTCTAGTCCCTGATTTTAGTGGGATTGATTTAAGTTTCCCTGCATTTATTTTGATGTTAGCTACTGGTTTGCTGTATATTGTTTTACTATGTTTAGATATGGGCCTTGAATTCCTGATAATTCCAAGACTTTTATCATGAAGGGGTGTTGAATTTTGTCAAATGCTTTCTCAGCATCTAATGAGATGATCATGTGTCTTTTTCCTTTGAGTTGGTTCATATAGTGAATATGCAGATGGATTATGTATTTTGAACCATCCCTGAGATGAACCCTACTTGAGCATGATATATGATTGTTTTGGTGTGCTCTTGGATTCAGTTTTTGAGAGTTTTATTGAGTATTTTTGCATAGATATTCATAATAGAAATTGGTCTGAAGTTCACTTTCCTTGTTGTGTCTTTGTGTGGTTTAGGTATAAGTGAAGCTGTGGCTTCATAGAAAAAATTGGGTAGTGTTCTCTCTGTTTTTATTTTGTGGAATAGTTTAAAAAGTATTCCTATTAGTTCTTTTTTAAAGGTCTGATAGAATTCTGCTCTAAAGCCATCTGTTCCTAGGCTGAGAATTTGGTTTTAAATAATTTAACTTATGTTTTATAAAATAAATGAGAGAACACAAATATTGTTAGGTATTACAAACTGATAGCATGTTTCATTTAGCTGTCACTCACTAGAGATGCAAATAATACTAAATTCTCTACTTTGGCATAATTTCTATTCATTCATGTCCAACCCACATACCCAAAGAAACAAGTAGCACGACATGATCTCTCACAATCATGTTTTCTTAAGTCCTATGTGAAATACTTTCATAATGAGTTCTAAGATGTGTCATGAGAAAAATAAATTTTATAAACCAATTTATTACCACATGATCAACATTCTGTATGTATTTAATATATGCAACTTGGTGAGCTCAAAAGAGTACATATCAGCAAAACCTTCTGTATTGTCTATGCTGTAAATGCAGCCAGCATCCCCAAAGACTTCCCCTCTCCTTTTATTATTAAGTTTTCATGCGTGATCTCTACAGAAAGAGGAGCAGGCTGTTATTCAACATTGAATTCTAGGCCTAGATCATAATCAGAGTCACATAATAAAGCTCACATCAATTTTAAACTTTTAGGGTTGCCATGTAGATTTTTGCATTTTTCTGAAGCAGAGAAATGGCAGAATATAAACAGGTCTTATGCCACAATCCCACTTTGCTCATTAAGATCTATGTTGCTGCCCAAGTCTGAATCAACCAACAGAAGAAAGATGTTTCTTGCTTAATCACTGTCCTGCAGAAATCCTCCTCCTTTTTACAATTCCCGGAAAGGCTGTTGGTAGAGATCAAAGCTCCTAGGCTCCATCCTGTCATAAAATAACTAAAGCTATGATCAGGCAAAAGATGTCTCAAAGCCCACATTACTTTTCTAACAAGCATCAGGATTAAATTTGAAAAGAAGAATTATCTCTTTGTCAACTCTTGAATAAGTTAAATAATTGAAATTCAGAGTTATCCAACTGCAAGGACAAGTGTCCTCATTAAGGCTACTATTAGGGTTACTATTGCTGTGATGAAACACCATTTGGCTTACAGATCCATTGTAGCAATTCACTATCAAAAGCAGTGAGGGAAAGAACTCAAGCAGGGCAGAAACCTGGAGCCAGGAGCTGATCCACAAGCCATCGAGGAGTGCTTCTTGCTGGTTTGTTCCCCCATAGCTTGCTCAGCCTGCTTTCTTACAGAACCCAGGGCCACAAGTCCAGGGACAGAATTTAGCCACAATGGGCTAAATGGATCACTCCTTAAGAAAATGTCTTACATCTCATAAAACTGCAAAGCTTCTGTAAGGCAAAGGACACTGTGGTTAGGACAAAATGGCAACCAACAGATTGGGAAAAGATCTTTACCAATCCTACAACAGATAGAGGCCTTATATCCAAAATATACAAAGAACTCAAGAACTTAGACTGCAGGGAGACAAATAACCCTATTAAAAAATGGGGTTCAGAGCTAAACAAAGAATTCACAGCTGAGGAATGCCGAATGGCTGAGAAACACCTAAAGAAATGTTCAACATCTTTAGTCATAAGGGAAATGCAAGTCAAAACAACCATGAGATTTCACCTCACACCAGTGAGAATGGCTAACATCAAAAACTCAGGTGACAGCAAATGCTGGAAAGGATGTGGAGAAAGAGGAAGACTCCTCCATTGTTGGTGGGATTGCAGACTGGTACAACCATTCTGGAAATCAGTCTGGAGGTTCCTCAGAAAATTGGACATTGAACTACCTGAGGATCCAGCTATGCCTCTCTTGGGCATATACCCAAAAGATGCCCCAACATATACCAAAGACACGTGCTCCACTATGTTCATCGCAGCCTTATTTATAATAGCCAGAAGCTGGAAAGAACCCAGATGCCCTTCAACAGAGGAATGGATACAGAAAATGTGGTACATCTACACAATGGAATATTACTCAGCTATCAAAAACAATGACTTTATGAAATCCATAGGCAAATGGATGGAACTGGAAAATATCATCCTGAGTGAGGTAACCCAATCACAGAAAAACACACATGGTATGCACTCATTGATAAGTGGATATTAGCCCAAATACTTGAATTACCCTAGATGCACAGAACACATGAAACTCAAGAGGGATGACCAAAATGCGAATGCTTCACTCCTTCTTTAAAAGGATAACAAGAATACCCTTGGCACGGAATAGGGATGCAAGTTTAAAACAGAGGCAGAAGGAACACCCATTCAGAGCCTGCCCCACATGTGGCCCATACATATACAGCCACCCAATTAGATAAGATGGATGAAGCAAAGAAGTGCAGGCCAACAGGAACCGGATGTAGTCTCTCCTGAGAGACACAGCCAGAATACAGCAAATACATAGGCAAATACCAGCAGCAAACCACTGAACTGAGGCCGGGACCCCATTGAAGGAATCAGAGAAAGGACTGGAAAGAGCTTGAAGGGCTGAGACCCCATATGAACAACAATGCCAAGCAACCAGAGCTTCCAGGGACTAAGCCACTACCCAAAGACTATACATGGACTGACCCTGGACTCTGACCTCATAGGTAGCAATGAATAGCCTAGTAAGAGCACCAGTGGAAGGGAAGCCCTGGGTCCTGCCAAGACTGAACCCCCAGTGAATGTGATTGTTGGGGGAGGGTGGTAATGGGGGGAGGATGGGGAGGGGAACACTCACTTAGAAGGGGAAGGGGAGGGATTAGGGAGATGTTGGCCTGGAAACTGGGAAGGGAATAACAATCGAAATGTAAATTAGAAATACTCAAGTTAATAAAAATAAAAAAAAGAAGAAAGAAAATGTCTTACAGACTTAGGTACAGCACAATCTTATGAAGGTATTTTCACAATTATCCTCTCAGATAACTTTGGCTCGTGTCAAGTTGACAAAGAACCATCCTGCAGAGGAGGGAGGCAGGCAGGCAAAGAGGGGAGGGAGGGAGGGAGGAGGGAGGGAGGGAGGGAGGGGGGAGGAGGAGGGAAGAAAAGAAGAGAGAAAGGAGGGAGGGAGAAAAGGAGGGAGGAGGAAGAAAGGGAGGAAGAGCTTTGATAGCGTATCTCAGAACAGATTTCAGCTTTCTTCAGCACAGTAACAATTGAAGGTATAGTTACACATAGTCTATAATGAAATTCCCCCTTGAGACCAACACAGAGAAGCCATAGAAGATAAAGCCATCCTAAATGGATTCGACCAGTGATTTGGACCTCAGCAATAATGCGATTTAACTCTAATCTAATCTAGAACTTATTCCTGATAAATATCCCTAAAGACATCGTGTTTGGGGTATACTCTAAAGGGGTGGACTTCTAATGATCTTTCTCTGCCCCTAACTTCCAGCAATATGGGATTCAATAAACGTAGTAAAACAAATAAGAAACATTCAGATTAGGGCATTAGTGTCCCCTGATATTCTCATTGTAAACTCAACAATGAAAATAATTAAAATTATATCTTCGGTAGAATATATGCTCTTTTCCTTTTGTTATTCTCTGTCTCTGTCCCTCTCTGTGTCTCTGCCTCTGTCTGTGTGTGTGTGTGTGTCTTTCCGTCTCTCTCCTCTCTTCTCTCTTCTCTCTTCTCTCTTCTCTCTTCTCTCTCTCTCTCTCTCTCTCTCTCTCTCTCTCTCTCTGTCTCTCTCTCTCTGTTTATTCTGTAAATGTTTATTGAATGCCTCTTAGTGTAAAGTACTATAGATTCAGATGAATACTGCGACAAATCCATCCGAAGTTGTTGCATTTAAGCATGTTTCATGGAACACAGAGGTAAAGAGCACATCCACAATGGCACCCATTTCAGAATGTCAGCACAAAAATAAAATAGAGAGCAATGCCACTGGCACAAGGAAGAAGATACCATTGAGCATTTTTCATCCCATATTTCCCAGGATTCAATATTCCAGTGTTCTCCCAGAAGGCAGAGTATATGTATCAAGGAACCCAAGGAGAAAACAATGCCCAGCAGTAATAAGAATGGAAGATCTTGCTGAAAGGAGCTGAAGGAGCCAGGCAGGGTTTCCTGTAAAGGCAAACTCCAAATTCATTCCCAGACCTCTGCAGAGGGACCTAACTCCCAGGGATGGTCTTTGCATTTATGAAATTCTTGAAATGCTTTAACAGGTCAAGATGCCTAACCTCTTGTCCAATAGTGCCATTCTTTACACTCTGGTTCTTCCTCTGTGCCTGAGCTGCTGCCATTGTGAGTCACTGTTTACAAGTAGCATGCGCTCAGTAAATGATAGACAATATGAAATATAAGAGCATAATCTCTGCACATCTCATAGTCACATTAAAAATGCCATTACAGGCATTGGGTTTATTTGTTTATTTGTTTGTTTGTTTGCTTGGGACAGGGAGTGCAATAGATTGTGTTGAAAAGTCTTGTCTTCATTTCTCATCCAACTTGAACACTAATATTTTAATGAGGATACTTCATGCTATCCCATTAGCATATCTCACGACCATCTTATTTAATGGAAAAATAGCATTGTGTGATTGATGTTGCCTTTGAATTACAGGCTCTTAGTATTCTGCATTTGTGCTTTCTAACTCTTTGAAGCATTCAATCAGAAAGCTGCATAGTCAAACCAAATGAGAGAGCTGGTCAGCAATATAGTGCAGTAGCAAAAAAAAAAAAAAAAAAAATCCAAATGTTACTGCAGCAAGCCATCATTCATAAAATGTAATAGGCATTTCACAGTCTCATATTCTCATCACAGGGAATGTAATGAAAAAGAAAATGTCACAAGATTAATCATTTCCCATGACAAAATGTTTAATAGGAAAGGGAGAATGTTGTATTACCAATGTAAATCAGCCATTATGGCTTCCCTGCTGTATTTCCATGACAATCCCATGCCACTGAGTCCAAAATACCTTGAATTCACCTGCTCTAGGCATCTGGTTAGTTGCTTGGTTTGTTTTGGTGGGGTTTTTATTTGTTTATTTTTGTTTGTTTGTTTTAAGAAAATTTACCTGTTTCAAAGCAGTTCTAGCTTCTCAGCAAAATTGAAAGCAAGGAATTACTATAATTCCCTGTACCCTGAGTTCGTGTGCTCTAACCTCACAAATGTGGCAAAGCTCAAGAAAAGGTAGAGATTTCAAAGAATGACTTGCTCTGAATGGTGCCAAAGTATAAAAGGATTCTTGTATATACCTTTAATAGACCTAAAGCCCTGCTGTAAAGAGGAACTTTTCAAATACCCAATGCAGATATCAAACTTATTTTTTCTTTAAAATATTAAATTTTATTATTATAGCATAATGAGCAAAATAAAATTGGAAGCAATTTGATGAAAAACTGATTCATCATAAAATGAAATGGCCCCACTATTGTGGGGTGCTATAAACATAACAGGTAAAAGAAAGTTCCTGCCATGTTGCAGAGTTCAAGACCATCTAAATAGCAGGACTCTTATCAAGATTTTAATCAGCCGAATTTTATTTAAGTTGGTGTTGAGCCCAGATCCATCAGTTGGGTTTGGAACTGAGGCCCTGACTGGAGTCAGGCAGGGATTTCTGTAAAAGCAAACTCCAAATTCCTTCTCACAGACTTCTGCAGATCGACCTAATACCCCTTTTGCATTTCTGGAATTCTTGAAATGTTTTAACAGATTCAAGTTGCAGACAGGACTGACGCTCTAGGCAGCTTCATGCCCTAGTGCTAATATATCTAGGTTACATGTAATTAGAAGTAAAATGAAGAAAAGAGTTGGCAACTGTGGAACAATGTTGAAAAAAAAAAAAGAAAAAAAGTACCAGCCCACTGGATTTTACATGCTCTTGTATTCAGTCATTCAGACAATTAGTACGGAAATCAGAAGATGTCTTCACACACCCTTAGCCTGGATAGAGTGGTGGGTAAGCAGATGACATTGAAATTTTGGTTTTTAAAAAATCACTTAGACTCTGCGAGTAATGGCGACACACACCTTTGATCCCATGACTTGGGAGACTCTATCTCAAAACAAAACAAAACAAAAATTATTCAGATGCATTTTGTGTTCCTTAAATAAATTTTTTAAAAAGTGAAAGAAAAAAAAAAAGTAAAGGAGTATTGTTACGGTCTCAAAGCTGACAAAAAAGTACTTTGGCAGACTGTGACCAAAGAAAGCCACAGTCACACAACAGGCTTCATGCAACAGATTTATTTTGGGCGGCCTCTGAGTGAGGGTGAAGGAGAAAAGAGAGCAAGCAGGTCATGACGGCACAGGCTTTATAAAGGGTTGAGCATAGGGAACCATAGAAATGTGGCACTTTGGGCAGCCGGTAATGACAATGGCCACTGTAGCTGGGTTACGGAAGGTGGGCTTGGGTGCTGCAGGGTTTCCCAACAGGTATAAAGTTGTAGTTAAGAAAAAAACTACATTAGGCTTAAGATGTATTTCTAAACTAGCCCCTTAAATAAATTGAAAATATAAGAAAAAAATCTAAAGATGACAGTGTAATTTAACTTCTTTTGTAGATGTTCCTAATGAAGGTGTCATTACATGGGCTGTTTGAAAATGCCTGTCAAGAGCTGAAATAGAAAAAAATAAAAAAAAAAAGAGTAAAATGTAATTAACTTGGCTTTCTTTCCCTCTACAAATCCAAGAGCAAACAAGAAGATAAAAGATAACTGCTCTTCTCAGAGACAATCGTTTTTGATTTGAAGAAGCATCCACTAAGGCAAGAGGAACTGGCAGATCTGTCACTAAGATGGGTGGTAATGAACAGCAACAACAGAAGCATCCATAAAACCACTCAGAGCCTTCCCGATTGTTCCGAGGCCGTCAGCAATCACTTGATTATTAAAAGAAATGATGATGATCCATTTGTGGGGCTGGGAAGTAAAAATATTGTAAAGACATAAATCTATATCTTCGAAGGAGGAAGCTGTGGGGAGGTTGTAATGAAATAAAATAACATGGTTTCAGCTCAATTAAGTAACTAGAAATACTGAAACCACAGAAACAAAATATCATAAACTGCAGGGGAAAGAGAGTGAGGCGGGTTCCCAGCCTGGGATTTGTGGCAGCTGAAAACTGTGTGCTATGATGTGCAGCAGGGCTGAGGGATTAGACACGACTCCTGGAGGGCCACAGGAAATTATCAACCAGCATATGTGCAAGGGGAAGAAGGGGCCCATTAGGAAACCTTTCAAATACAGACAGGCTCCCTAGAGGTTAGTTTGTGCATTATTTACAGAAATAACTTTGACTGCACAAAGATTTGTGAAGCGTTTCAATTGCCCTGAGATAATTAAGAATTTATTCAGTGAACAAAATGGAAACCTTAAAAAAAATCACAGTAGCTGAACAAATGATTCCAAAATGGCCATCATTTATTTTAGAGCAAAATAAGTTTGGGCAAAAATCAGCACGGAATTTAACTCTCTGGTCACTTAAACTTCCTGAAGAAATGCAAAACAAATAGAGGATCATGGAGTTGCCTTTGCCCCTTTAAAGGAAGAATCGAGTGGCCTCACTAGTAATTAGAGCTCAATGTGTACCTATCTGACTGAGCTTCGACTCCTTTCTTGGCCTCTAAGTTAGAAAGCTCTTCCTCACTGAGCTCTTGCAATCATGCCGTTGTTCCCTTGCTCAAGAAGATAGTGGCCCTTGTACTATGGCAGCATGCAATTTTGATTTCTGCTCTGCGATAAACTACGCTGATGAAAATTCTGCTGATTAAATGCAGCTTTGAATAACAAACTCACTCTTCTTTTCAGGAAGAGTGCTGGATGGTATTTGTGAATGATGGCTTCCACTAAAACCTGACTCCTTTAGTGCATCTTAAGTGTATTGTTCCTGAGCTCCTGTGGCACGTACTTAAATGCAGGACAGAGAGAAGCTGGGTTCATCATATATTTAAAGGAGATTCGTCGGATTCACACAAAGTGAAGTATTCTATTATGCAAAAGAAAAGCCATAAATACAGATTCCTGAAAAGGACATTTAAGGAGTCCGGATGAGCATGAGGCTGAAAGACAGATAGGCGCAGGAATGTCAGAGAGCAAAAAGTCAGCAGCAGAATGTATTTTCACTTCTAGACACTTTTACCTTTGTTTCCAGTATTTCAAAACACTTTGGATGTTTCTTGGAGGCAAAGAAATGTCTGGTAATGAATATCTGAAATTTATTCAAGACAGGAGTCAGACAGAAAACTGCACAGGATCTGTCAAGTCCTGCGTGTAGCTTTCTCCTTGTTCTAGGTGGAAGCCAAGTAAGTCCCTGTTGCTGAAGACATGGTGAACTTCAGAAACAGAAGACCCCTGGGCTAGGGCTAAGCAGAACAGCCCCTCCCAGAGGGCTAGCTTTTATAGCACCAGAAAGTGCCGTGAAAATTTTCAAAAGAGGGAAGCAACCAAAAATCTTCCCTAACTATGATACCTATGAACCACAACAACCAGCTTGACAAGATATCCCTACTGGTTGAGTAACCACACTCAAACTTTGGTGGTAACCAATTATTCTCATACTGGACTTAAGACCTGCTCAACAAAATGGATAACATGCCTGACACTGGAAACCTACCTAACGCAATATTGCTGCTAGTGAAGTCATAGTAATTGGAGGAAAATCTATCACCATTAATTTACTAAACCACTATAGTCCCAAATAACAACCCATAAACATTTATCTTTATACCTACAGACTGTAGGACTGTGACACCAGACACTTACCAGAACTATTAAAGTTGAGGGAGCTCAAATGCCATGGATCTCAGAATCGAGAACAGTAGTAGTGGGGCCAGTCCTTGCCTGTCTCTACCTGCTCTGGAACACAGAACCACAACACCCCACTAAAAGGACCATGAGGATCAGTCCCATAGGGAAAACACTTGGAGTCCTTTCCTGTGCAAATACAGCATCATTAGCATTTCAAACTGAGCCAATGGGAAGCATCTACCCCTGGGCTGGGCCGCCCTACTCCTCAATGTTTAAAGAAGTCCCTATCTACAGGGAATAAAGTGCACACACATTATTTCACCAAGGATCCTCTGAGTGTTTGTTTTACTGAGCTGTACCACTTAGGAAGAGTTTTCTCCTGAAGCTTTTATCATTGGACCTCAGACCTGCCTGGATGGTGAGGCACATGCCACCATCTACTGTCACCCGTGCCTCTGGCACTAGTGCTGCTGGGATAGCAGCAGACAAGACCTGGGATCCCAGCTACCTGCCTTTCACAAGCCACCCAAACCTCTTTGTTTCCCTTCTAAGAGCTTTAACACTTTTGGCTTTTCCAGGGGACCAAGACCTGTGGAACCAATTCATCCCAGTTCCTCGAAGGACGACAACATACAAGAGAAGTCTTCACCTCTCATCAAGAACAGATGTAACCACTACAGAAAACCACAGCCAATCCCTAGAAGTTGTTATTAGAGGAAGGAGGTAGTAACAGTAGACAGTGGTAGCTATTGTCTTAAAGAGGTCTCCTTTGCCGCACTTTGAGGATAAGTAACTCTTTGTAGTGAGACATTGCAGTCTCTGCTTTGAACCTACAAACGTCTAGTAGCAACCAGGAAGCTGCACCCATTTCAGAAAAATTACTTTAAGATAACTGCCATTCTTTGTCCTTCGAATGGCTTTTGGTTCCTGAAGGATAGTTAGCTGACCTGCATTAGTTTCCTCTGCTTCAAGTCGCAGACCTATGGGACTGACCCGTCTATCTTTTACAAGTTGGATTCAAAAGATCAATGCCCAGAGAGTTCATTCCTAGACAAAAAGGACAAGAGGCAAAAAGGAGGACTTGTCACAGGCAAAACAAGGAAAAACGCAAGCAGGGAAATATATTCCAGGTCTTTGCCTGTCTGATTCTGCTATCCATTAGCCAAAGTAAAGCATAAAACCAAGCTGTCCACTACAGGTGGGCCAGCATCCTCAGCCAAATCTTTCATTTGCATAAGAAAGGACATGGATATGAGAAGAGCTATTTAATGAAGAGGAGGTAAAAAAAGAATGAAACATTCATTTATTCTACAACAGGGGAACTTGCTGAGAAGACAAAGAAAAATTCTTCTCCCCAGAGTGATGGTGCTGTACAATTTTTCTGTTCTTTATGATACCAGGCATGTTAGCAGCTACAAGCTGTTAAAAGTGTCTAAATAAACAGATATGTTTGTCTGTTTTCGTTCCATGTCTATGTCTCCAAGGCTCATGTCTCACCAGATGGGAAATGATTCAAAAGGAAAATGATGATCCATTTTAGCCAGAAAGAATATTGAACGATGTTACAGAACAGCTGGCATGGCCCTTCAGCTCAAAGGAAGCTTTTTCTTGGCTCAGACCCCATTCATGAAATTCTGTCCTCAGAAACAATAGAATTCAACCACTCTAATAGCCACATTAAAGGTAGTTTAAGAGTCATCCAGAAAACTCAGAGCTTGAAGAAACAAAGTAAATAAGTAGGTACAATACCCTAAGCCAACAGAAAACCAAGGACTTTTGTGCTAGTTTCTCAGTGGGATCAAATCTCTTTGGGAATCTGATGAACAAAGGCTGTAAATGAAGACTATGTGCCCATGTCTAGAAAAGTATTCTAATGCAAAGAAAATGATCTCAAGCCATCACACGGCTTAGAAGACTTGAACTAACAAAACAAAGGCCAACTCCAATATGTCAAAATATCAGCTACACCAGATAGCTCAGCACCATTTATAGTCTACTGGGTATTTCACTCAAGTTTAATTGTAATGCAACTCTTTTCTCATATTGCAGATTTAGTTGTTTTACATCTATTCTTCTTTGGGCCTCAAGACACCTAAACTAGCTGGACAAAGGGGTGTGTGTCTTTCATTGCAGCATTCAGGAGAGTGAGACTTGAGGATCCTAAGTTCAAGGCCAGTCTGGCAACCATAGTAAGTTTGGATAAAGCCAGTCTGAGCTACCTGGTGATACCCTACTCAATAATTTGTAAACTACCAATCAGTATCCTGTATTCCTTCTCCAGAAAAATAGCACTTTTAATTCTCACTTTCCCCCTTTGCCTCCTCCTTCTTTCTGATGTTATTTAAGGTTGGGATAGGAGCGCTACTTCTAGATGGCTGGAATTTATTGTCTCTTGAGTGATCATCCACATATTGTCTCAAATACATAGCTTATTCTTACAGTTGGTGTACTTCAACTTGACCTTTAGGTCAATAAGCTGAGGCTATGCTTTTTCTCCTGAGATGAAGTTAACGAGGGCATTTGTTCTCTTCTACCCATCAGACCATCTGGCTTTTGTTTTTGTTTTTGTTTCTGTGATGAGTTTAGCTGCATTGAGTGTCTTGCTAGATATGGCTGCCTAATCTTGGTTAGATCCCCAGTCTCCAGAACATAAGTCAAAAAGCAATCTTTTCCATCTATACATTACCCAATCTTGGATACTTTGTTATGAAGAATGAAATCAAACTCTGGTAGCAAGTATCAGCATCCAGAAGCTTCAGCGCCTTTTGGAATCAATAGGGAAAGCTTTCACACAAAATAGACAATCCAGTGTTGTATAAAATATGTTTCTCCTAAAGAAACCTGAAGAGTCCAAGTGACTGTTTCTCTTTATAATTAAATCTCCCTTTTAAGGTTTCCAGTTAATGGAGACTACTTTAAGATGATTGTGCAGCCATATGGTCATTAACCTTCAAAAACTACTCCTAAAAGACCAGGCATGTCTGCATTCCCAGTGCTCAGGAGGCATAGACAGGAGGAGCCTTGGAACTGAAGAGCAAATGTGCAGGGTAGGAAACCCTTCTCAGAAAATAAGGTAGAGGATGATTGAGGAAGACATCGAATGTCAACTTCTGGCCCCCACATGCTAATTCGTACATGGTCACATGTATACACACACACATATGCAAAGATATGAACAAGTAAACATATATTATATATACACATATACACATATAAACACACACACACCTATATGCTTAGCCTTAACCTTGACATATAACACACACACACTCACACACACACACACACACACACACACACACACACACACACACACACACACACACCTATATGCTTAGCCTTAACCTTGATATATAAAAACCGTGACTTTTACCAGATTTTTCTACTCTTTTATAAGGTATAGATTCTGGAAAAGTATTACCTGTGACTCAACAAAATTTACCATTATTGACCTTTTGAGTTGCTTGATTCATTTGCTAGGGTGTTATAACTGCCCTATAAAAAAGGAAGAAGCAGTAGCAGGAATAAGAACACCATTGCTCAGTGAATTTCCCTCTTACCCAGGCTACCATCTGGAATTTCTGAGCCTCTCAACCTTTTTCTAAAGCTATTAATATTATCACTGTGTTGACCTTTGATGCTGTTTGCCATTTTGAAATTTACAGATCAGCAAGCACCAGTAAATCTTGTCAGAATGAATGCAAATGTGAGACACAGTTATTACCAACTCCTCGTGGTAAAGAATAGCTCGCTACAGTGTTATTAGGGAGACACAATTTATCCTGATTGCCAGAAAGATGAGACACCCTGAATGCAAGCAGTAAACTCACTCAGAGAAATAAATTTCCCTGGCATTGCCCACATAGAAGTTGGCTCCGGCGGATGAGTGCTGTCAGGACAGCCATAGCGGGTGATGGATCCACATTTGCACAGCTCCCCTCCCCTGCTGGAGGATGAAAGTCAATTTACTCTCATTCATTCTGTTCATCACACTAGGCATATTCATGGGTTGAAGCTGAAAAGGAAGCTGGGTGAATCACGGTCCAGATGCTTGATCTCACCTCTGCACTGGATGTGCCTTTACGTTTCAACCCTACACATTTCTTCCATGGGCGCCCCAGAATTCAAATCCCGAAGGATCCCAGGCCCATTTCCACTCACGAGCAAGTGCTTCCATACATGCAGCAAAACTCCAGTTTGTGACTATTGTATCATCTCTGTGTCTTTTAAGTCATTTCCTTCTCTATGCAAAGCTCTTGCAACAGGATTTATCAAAGAATTTTAATGTAGTAATCCTTTTATAGGAAGAGTGTGGATGAACGAGCACACTCTAGCAAATACAACTAAAGAAGTGATCTTTTTCGTGTGCTGAAAATGTTTACAGGGACAGTGGGTGTTTATGTTGGAAAGATGTTGATTCTAAGTTGAGTGTGCAAAGGAGAGTGGATGCGTGTAGTGAATGAAAGCTGGTTAGTGCTTCCCAAATCCCAGCTAAGTACTCAGGCTTCCGAAGACCTGAGACAGCAGCAGCAGCAGACACAGCACAGTACTCTGGAATGTTCTTAGGAACAGCTGATCCAGAATTGGCTCACCCCAACAACCATTGGAAGGTCTTGCCATTCAGGTCTAGTCTACCATGTCCGAACAGATACCTTGAGCTCAGGGCAAAATGGAGGACTTTATCTGAGGAGCCCCATATCCCTTACCTGAAGAATGTCATGCAGTCTTCCCTTCTGTGAAATTACAGATTCAACATCCTTTCCTGTCCAGCAACTACCTGGAATGCCTCTCCATGCAAATGGTGCAATCTTATTATATTAAATCTCAGCCAATGTGTATTCGCCCTAGGAAAACCCCTTCTCACTCACCAAGGTTTATAAAGCCCCTGATGACCCAGCTGCTCGAGGATCTGATCTGCTTCACCCTTTCTGATCTGGTGTGCAGCAGTGCCTGAGCATCCCCCAGGAGGAAGCAGAATTCTGAACCACAAATGTTTACCCCATCAATGAGCTACCGGAGTATGTGAAGGGACTGGTTCTGCAGTACCAAAGCTATAGGATCTCCATGACCCAGAAAAACAACAGGATGTCTGAGAGGAGTCCCAGTGAGGATCCAGTATTGATGGTGTAGCAGAAACCAGAGGCCTCCAGATGGACCAATGACTTACTGCGATGAACATTCGGAAGTGAAGCTATTTGGGCAAAAGGGTTTACTGTGTGATACACTGAGACACATGGCCGCTTCCATGGTACGATGCTCTTTCTTTTTAAAATTTGGTTTTAGTTTTTTTAGTTTTGTTTTCTTTTTTAAGGAAGGTTAAAAGGACAGAGGGCAGATAAGGAGGGACGAGGAGATGAGTAGGATTGGGGTGCATGATGTGAAATTCACAAAGAATTAATAAAAAGTTTTAAAACTAAGAACAGAGAATAATTTCCACAGAAGTCTTCAAAACACAGAAGGAAGAAGCAGGTGTCAGATCTTAAGTACAGCATATCAAATAGTTCATTTTATAATTCTTTAAAATAATTCATTTTATGATCCTCAAAAGAAATGGAAAATGTAATCTCTTTATAGTCTGACTTGAATTTAAAAAATAATATAAAATAGTAAAGGTTCAAAAGTCTATACATAGCCTATTATAAAGCTAGACCCATTAAATAATCTAAATTATATTGGCATGATATTTATAAGCAGCACCTTAGAGAATGGGTTTTAAAATAAAGAACTGACATCTGATATAGAAATTTTAAACCAAGGGCTTAGTTTTTACATTCTTGCTATGTATCTCCCTACAGGAGACATTACTGCAGGTAGGGGGGTAAGGAGCACCCCATTGAAAGAGCTCGGTGGCAGGCTGACAGTTCACTAAAAGGTTCTTAACATGCAGTGAATTTTTTTTAATATGGTAGAGAGTTTTTACCAAACAAAAGAATTTGTAAAAGTGGAGGATAAAATAGTTTCTGATGAAGTTTCTGATGCATAAGAAAAGTATCTCACCAAAGCCTTCAGCTGTCAGAAAAAGTAAACAGTAATCACAGTACATGTCTAACAAGAATTGCTACTCTGCCAAAATGCGCTATCTCCTCTGGACTAATTCTTTCTCATTTAATTTAAAAGTCGTGTGTGTACATACATGCACATGTGGAATAAGGGGTAGATTTTCATATGGTTTAATTTATTGCTTTTTACCTTTTTTTTTTTTTTTTTTTTTTTTTTTTTTTTTGAGGCAGAGTCTCTCACTGAACCTGCAGTTTGCCACAGTAGCTAGACCAGCTCCTGCAAGCCTCAGGAATTCTCCAGTCACCTTGTCCACCACTGGAA
The DNA here is from genome assembly GCF_011064425.1 of Rattus rattus. Taxonomy (NCBI): domain Eukaryota; kingdom Metazoa; phylum Chordata; class Mammalia; order Rodentia; family Muridae; genus Rattus; species Rattus rattus. The sequence continues at coordinate 79,219,686 of NC_046160.1, read as the reverse complement.
TTACAGGCTTATCTCAACATCGGCCTTTCAAGTGAGTGCTGGAGAGCCAATCTCAAGTCCTTGGACAGAAAGCACTTTATCCACTGAGTATCTCCCCAGGCCCAACTTTAAAAATATTTTTAAAGCACAACTTGTTGTTCTTGATTAGTGACGATTCTAAGATTTAAAAGCAAAATTGATAGAAACAAATGTGTGCTGCTTGTAAAAAAAAAATAGCATTTCAAATGTATTTCATAAGCAAGAGAGCAATTTGCCCAACACATCTTCGTGCTTTTTGAACCATAACAAGAAACAAAACTTCCAATCAGATTTCAGGGGCAGACAGACAAAAGAGAAAGCAAAATTTCATACTCCAAAAGTCAACAACAAAATTTACCCACACACTGAAGGCAAAGTTCTGTCCTATGTACATCTCGGAATACAAACAACAGCAGGAAATAATAACAGAAGAAAACAGCATCAAGGTCTCCAAACTGTGAGCTGCTCCTTCTACCCCAACAAGGGTTATATGGTCCGTGCCCTCCTTGCCTTTTCTGAAGTTCAACCTGACTCCTTAGCTATTTATTTCCTAGAGGAAAAAGGTCCCAAGAACTTATTAAAGGCAAATTCCTGAGTGCCAGGTGAGGGTTCTGAGACAAGCAGTGAATGTTTATTTAGTGTTTTAAGGCACATCAAAAACTAAGGAATAAAACAGGCATGAAGAAAATTTAAGTAAACATAAAGAAGAGTGAATATCTTTAATTGTTCTAATTTCTTCATTTTCAAAAGGAAAAGAAATCCTGCTGACTATACTCCTAATCGAATTTTTAATTGTTTTTTAATCCATTTATTCTGACTTTTATATATCCTTATAGTACATTTTGGTCACTCTGCTCTACCCACTCCTAACCCTGTGCCACCTTTCTCTCTCAACGAGCCCCCTTCCCTCTCTCATGTCTTTCTGTTTTGTCTTTGCCTCTATATTGTAGCCCTCCTGGTTTAACCAGGGCCACACGGGAGTACATGGGTGTGGAGCTATAAGAAAGTTTTAGCAGTTCTATACACAGTAGCTAAAAACTGGAAAACCCCAGAGTCCATCAGTAGACTAAGAGATAAATAGTTTGTTACTAAAATGAGGACCAAAAAAAAAAAAAAGGGAGACAAAAGTAGTGAAGAAAGAAATAAGAGGCCTATCAAAAATATGTGTGCAAAACAGCAAGTTCTTAAGGTTGGTGAGTAATCCAAACGGGTTTACACTGATAAAAGTCAAAACAGTGGGGCTGGGGCGGTGGCTTGCCACCAAAGTGCTTGCCACACCAACATAACAACCTGAATTTGGATCCCAAGAACCTACATAAAAGTCTGGTACACTGGTGAGCTTGTGATCTCAACAGTTATAGAGCTTATAGACCAACCAGTTTGACCAAATTGATTAAATACTATCTCAAAAATAAAAAAAAAAGGACAGTGGAGAACAATAAGGCAGACACCCAACATGTGCTACTAGCCTCCATGTGTACACACACGCCAGCTCCACAGAGGTAGACACACCCATTAGAAAATATACATATACCATACACATGCAACTTTAAACAATGGCCCACTAAAAGCAGCCGTGTAAAAAATGTTTTGATGTAGATGTAGTTTACATGTATGTATACACTTGTCGAAATGTACTGAATCTTAAGACTTAAGATTTATAAATCTCTATACAGGTAAATCTTAATAAAGTATAAAATATAAAATATTCTAGCTCATTAGTCAAAAGTCACTGCTGAAGCTGCATCGTATGATACAACTTAGAAGAATATGAGTTCCCAAAGGCAGAATCTTGCAATCTTTTGTGATTTTTGTGAATCGCAGCGCTTACTATTTGGTGGGTAGACATAATGCAGTACTAACCAAAACTTTAAACTAGAATTTTGTAGTTTGCCATATTTTATTGACACACTACAACACAGGTAACGTCATCCAAATTCCATCTCCAAGTTATGTGAGTTCACAGGCAGGATTCGGAATCTAGACTGTTGTTGGGCTGACAAATGATACGAAGAAAAAACCTTTCTGTGTATGACTGAATGCTTTTTGCTTTCTAATCAGTGAGTCTGAATTTTATAGAAATTAAAAGAAATATTCATTTTCTGAGTTTTGCTCTTCTCAAACATCATCCATTTCATCCACATTATTATATACTATGTCAGTGGTTCTCAACCTTCCTCATGAGGCAACCCTTTAATACAGTTCCTCACATTGTAGTGACCCCCCAATAAATATTTTCATTGCTATTTCATAATTGTAATTTTGCTCCTGTTATAAATCATAATGTAAATATCTGATATGTAGGATATCTGATATGTGACCCACAAATTGAGAATCACTGCAGTAGGTAAACTGAAATACCTATATGAATTTGGTATCTCGGGTAGAAATACTGAAAAAGCAGCAAATTAGCTTGATGGAAATAATTTGAGGAAATTGGGATAATTGATAGAAAATATAAAGTTTACTAATTAGGACAGTTGATAGAAGTTTTAAGTCAGAATCAAGAGGAAATTGTACCCCTTCCTGATAGAATGTCGAAAGCTGCTTGAGTTAGAGAAAAGACTACAGTGGGTGTTCATGCATTCATTATAAGCACAAGCACATAATTGTAGAAACAAGAAGAATAGGCTTAGGACAAGCTAATGAGCAAAGAAAGCGTACACTCTAGGTTGGGCCTGAGTTCCTTCATCTAGGATCCAAGGATGAGGTAATAGGTTGCTAGTGTGTACCAGGAAATGCTAAGGTTATAATAAAGAGCAAATGATTCTGATCTGAGTATAAGAACAGAAAGCAGATTAATAGCCAGCTTAGCTGAAACAGTCCAAAATAAGATTTAAGATAGCTTTTTAGTAAGTACAAATTGTTGTTGACCAAGCACAAAGAGAAGCTTGCTTCTATAGACTAGGCCTGCTTAGACTTTGCTAATCAATGACTAAAAGATGACTGCTTTGAGGCACAATGATCTTTTGGAAAGAATCATTTAGTTAGATATAAATTTCATATAAAAATACATAATCAATATCCTGTTGTAATTTCCTCTTGTGTATTGATTTTAACCTGTTTTTAAAGAATATGTGGTTTTGATGATTATATCTGGGAAATATGTAACTTACAGCTATGAGATAATTTTCTTCCTAATAGAACAAACTTTGTCTTAAGGGGTGTGAAAAGGGGTTAAGAGAAGAAATACATCTCTGGAGCTTGGCTTTTGTTTCGACCATTCTCGTGTGTGAGTGTTTGATCCCCCTTTCTCTTCTCTAATCACTGGCCACCATAGGCAGCAGTCCCCATAGGTATCTGTATAGATCCCGTCACCTGCTGACCCCTACCAGCTGCCTGCCTGGGTTTACCCTGTGGTGTCAAGGTGCTCTTTGGCAGTATTGGTAGAAATTTTCTGAAAGAATGAATAATAATATATCTAAAACTTAAGCCAGGTATGACAGCATGCCATGTGCTTTTGCTTCCAATATTCAGAAGGCTGAGGCACTTGGGTTTCTCAGTTTAAGAATAGCCAGGACAGCCAGAGAGTCCCAGGACAGCCAGGGTTACACAGAGAAACCCTGTCTCAAAAACATACATGTGTACATGTGTGTGTACATATGATTTTACACACACACACACACACACACACACACATATATATATATATATTTGTCCATAACTGTAAGCAGTTACAAGAGCATAGGGAATTTATTTTGGGAATTTGCTACTCTACCCACAAAATATTGCAGATAATTATTACAGTTCCAGGATTCAGAAGGTAGATGCAGAAGTATCCAAAGTTCAAGGTCATCCTCTGTTATAAAAGAATTTACTACAATATGGGTACATGAGACCCTTTCTGAAAATAAAATAGAAGGAAGGAAAAAGAAAGGATGAATAAAAGGAAGGAAGGAAGGAAGGAAGGAAGGAAGGAAGGAAGGAAGGAAGGAAGGAAGGAAGGAAAGCACCATCTATTCTAAGAAAACTCAGAGCTTCCCTCCTCACACGCTAGTTCCTCATTTTGCTATGTTCACAGATTTTTTAAAAAATGGACGAACACCCTGTGGCATCTCTCCTCAAACTGAATAAGCATTTACATGCACAAGATTCTTGCAAATCATTTCTGGACATCCACGAGCTGATGATTAATAAATTTTCTAAAAATGAATCATTTTAGCAATTCATAACGATGCAGTTAATGACCATTTAATTGTAAATGCTAGAGAGAGAAATGGTTGGTAGCTGCGGGCAGGAACCTCCTCTTCCCCGTGGGAGCTGGGGACCCTTGGATGCAGGTCATACTCTGGAAAGCTGTAAGCACACACAGCGCTGAAGGCTTTCCATGATTTTAACCCAGTTCTTAAAAAGCTGTATATTTTAAATCACGACCTGTGATGTATATGAAAAGGATGACCCAGTAGTATATTAAACAAATTACTGTTTCTACCAACAAGGCTTAGTGACTACAGATGTGTTTTAGACCTGGGACTGCAAATAACTGTGAAGTCCCCATTCCCATATCAGTGCAGTGACACCAGCTGATTGGGAAAACTGAAGTTAGATCAACTCTTACTTCAAAAAGGCATTTTAATTTAAGTATAGAATATTCTCTTAAGGAAGGAAAAAGAGAGGAAGGGAGAGGATAGACTACTTAGGAAAAAAAACAAAAGACAAAAAACAAAATTTCCTGTAACACTACTCCCTGTAATTGCTCTACTGCTCCTTTAAAACAGCCTTAGTCCGTTCGATGTGTTACTTGCATTTGCTTTGAGACAGATTTCTTAACAGCAAATTGCTTCCAATTTCATTTGTAACCTGTGGTGACACAAAGTGAACGGAGTTCTATAAATTACCATGGAAATTGGTGAAGCCAACAATTTGGCGGAACAAAGCCCCAAGGATATGACAAGCGCAAGGAGAATATGGGGTTTGCAATTGCAGGTTCAAACTGGAGAAGAAAACATTTGAACTGAAAAATCCCTTAATACTAAAAGTGGGCACTGTGTATGGCTCCTAAACCCAACAGTTCCATAGGAAAATTAAAACTGGTCACTCCGTTAGCACCACTGACTACTCGGACTTCTAAAATATCCTCAAGTTGCAGGCTGTTCTTCACTAGAAGTGCACTTCAGGATCATCCACTGGTAACTGCTTATGGCTACTAAACATGTTTGAGTCATTTTACAGCCTTTCTTTGAGCAGCATCATGACCAGATGGCTTAATGAAGTCACTTTGTGTGGGACCATGACTAAGTGCTGCTGTGGGTACAGACATTTTGTCACAAAATCAGAGTTAACTTTCTAAAGTCTCTGCCACAGAGGAAGTCTGACATGCTCTATTTGCAAGCCGTCTGCATGAAACCAAAAACACAGGAGTTTGGGAGCTGGTGGCTTGGATAAAATGAGGGTGCAATTAAGAAGAAAAAGGTTAGGAAAAGAACATGCTGAGAATTGAAAACAAAATCTGAAATGATGTCCCAGCCTGCTCATAAGGTTCTTCTCCAAGTACAGAAAGCAATCTCCGACGCTCTACTTGGCCCAGAGTCTTCTATCTTCTCTCTGCTGTGGCCCGCCCTTGTGGTATTTTTTTTTACAACTCACTGAAACAGTAAGAAGTTTGTGCATTAAAATCTTTGCTCTATTGCTCTGAAGATGCTAATTCTCTCAAACTCATTTGTTCACTTGCACATTGCAGAGAGTCACGACTCTTATATTTCCCATTACTAGTTAGGTTTCTTTGTTACTGGGTCATTCCCAGCACCATATTGTTTCCACCATGCGTATTACCAATCTCATCAGGGAAGGTCTGGACCCATACGTTAATCTAAAATGATTCTTGGGAGTACAAACGTAATTAAAAAGGAGGGAAACTTTTTAGCTCATTGCTGCATTTACAAACAGTAGATGAAACATGGGAGCTTTTAGACCGTGTTTCATAAAGATCACTGAATTGGAACCGAAGGAGACCATGGGGAATTTTCTAGTCAAGAGTGAAACATTATAATTTTGTGCATAAAGAAGCTGTGGCCCGATGAGGAATATGATTTAGCACAAGAAAGTTAGTGAGAGTGCTAGTCCATATAAACTGTCAGGTCCATAAACCCAAAGCCCCAGTGATACTAAATATCTGTGTTAGAGACAAAGTCTTCCTGGCTGATAAGAAAGAAGTCCATTCTCCCATTTCTACTGTGACTGTTCTTACGATTTACTCTTGGCTTTGGATGGTGTCAAACTCTCATTCTTTAAAAGTAATCTGATTAAATACTTTACTATACATTAACCCTCCTACAAGTACATTTTCATTTATTTTGATAAAACCAGCCCCAACCTGTCTCTATGCCTCATTAGAAACCAGTAGCAACATAAAGTCACATCCGATCTGAGTCTTGAGATCAACTACATTTTCACAGTGAAGAAGCAGGGAAGGAGACCCAAGGGGGAAAGCAAATCTCAGATGGGGAAAAATGATTCTGACTTCTGAAACAGTCTGGCACTATAATTAAACTTTTCAGAATGAGAAGAGACTTGGCCTCTGGCCAGTCCAGCATTTCCCAAAGGTTCTTTGTACTCTAGAGGCTCAGTACAGGTAAGATAGCTAAGAAACAGTACATTAAGACAAATTTAAATTAATTTTTCTTTAAAATCATCATAGCCTTTGGCCAACAAGCCTTGTGAGACTCAAAAATTCCAGACAGTTGACTAACTTTATTTGGACAAGAAACCCACTTATAGAAGATACAAAGTTAACATCTTGAGGAATACTATTAACAAAAAGGTTATTCTGTAAGAGTTCTGCAAGTTGTAATCCTGATAATGGTAGAATTAAAGCAAACAAGTCTTGTCAATCAGTTATCAACAGTAGGAGCTTGTCTATCTGTCATAACTCCCGTGGTTGTAGAAAACTCATTCCACCCACCTCAATGACATACAAAATCTGAGAGAGGAAAAGCAAGCAAGAAGCCTCCTTCAGGGTGTGCTGATCTCAGGGCTCAAGTAGGGCACTGTAGTGGTTAGTTTCAGTCATCAACTCTCACAATACAGAGTCACCTGACAAGACAATTTCAACAAGAAATTGTCTATATTAGGTTGGTCTGTGTATCTGTCTCGATTTTTAACTCTTATGAGAAGACCCAATCTAAAAGTGGGTGTTACCGTTCACTGAATTAGAATTCTGTTTTGTTTTTAAGATTTATTTATTTACTTTACTGATGTGTATGTATACTGGTATTTATGAGGGCCAGAAGGTGGTATGAGATCCCCCAAAGCTAGAGTTGTGAGCCAACTTATATAGGTGCTAGGTGTTAAGACCTAGATAAAATATTAAGGCCCAGACGCAATGTTAAGGCCTACTTAAAATGGTAAGGCCTAGATAACTGTGGGACTAGCCTGTTACTACAAGGAAACTTGCACAAATGTTTGTGATGTTACTATGAAACTTTCTAATGTCAAGTTGATTACATACTCTTTCATGTTTTATATCCTTGAATCCAATCACGACAGAAGTCTGTACAACTGCTTTGAGTAATTATCCACAATAAGCTTGAACCTGAACCAACCATCCAGTAGCACATCCTGTGCCTATATTTAAGCTTTTATGGTATTTTATGGTGTTTGCTTTTATAAGTTGCCCCAAGAATGAATCCTAAGATAAGAGATATAAGAAACTATTTAAAATAAGATTTTCATTTTGAGTAGTGGTCAAGTATAGTTTAAATTCCCAAGACATCCTTGGGAACTGACACC